>NW_011948420.1:10203566-10234057 GCF_000503995.2 Ceratosolen solmsi marchali
TTCAAAATCAATCAAACTACATAGAAAAGAATTTATATGTTTTTTCGTGTTTACATATATATTCAAATAAGCAATTGACGTGAACTTTGTATATCAAAAGTTATTTAGTCATTATTAATTGTAATAAATTTCTTACATAAATTCGTATATATTTTCTCTTTATTTATATTTATTTATTATATTCAGAATATTTACTTATATTCGGTATAATTTGATATTGTTTCCAACTATACTATCTAATGATTCTTCCTTTTCATCGAAATATTTTTTGAAATTGCTATCATTATATGTTTATATTTACATATTATTTTAGCGATTCTTTGCTTACTTTCAATGACAACGTTTATTATGATTATGATTATTATTATTATATTATTATTATATGAATATTATTTATAAGGAAAATTTTATTATTTAAAACTACAAACATTTACAAACATTTTCAAATGTTTACAGACATATAGCAATCAATAACTTTTCTATGTTAATTTTATTCTTTACTATGACATAATAATATCCAAATCACAATTTATTTGTTCGAATTTTGAAGTTCATCTGTTGTTTTTGTAAATATATTAATGTCCCATTTATTCACTATCTTAGACTGATACATAATATTTATTACTAATTACGTTCTCATTGTATAGCTAGTAATAGAATGTAACAAAAAAAAAAAAAAAAAAAAAAAAAAATTTATACAAAACATTTTATCCATTGTACCAGTCATTGATTACAAATTTATTTTTATTAACAAAAAAAGTTTGCTGTAATTAATAAAGATAAAGTAATTTTTAAAATGCATATGTCAATTTTCATCTCTTCCTCTCTGTCTTAGACTATTTCATATAGAATATACATAAATACCATTATATATGTAAAATACCTAAAATACGATATCAATTAATATTAAAAATGTACCGAGCAGTGAAAATATATTTTAGATTAATCAAAAGTTATCAATCATAATTTTAGTGAAAGATGCCTTTAAAACGTTGCTGTTCATATCGATTTATTAATTCAAATGATATTTTTATCACATATTATATTTTATATTATTATTGCATTCTTTAATATTAAATGTATTAACTATTAAATATGATAGTCAATAGTTTTCTTTTCATTATACTTTAAATAATAATATAACAATAAAACATCGCAAATCTCTAGTATTCTTATTTACGTTCTGACTAAACACATTTTTTTTTACTCATTATCTAAGTCTTATTTTTACTTAGAATCTAAATATTTTATTTCATTAAAGAAAAAAATTATTGTATATAAGTAAACACGATTATTATTCATATAAAGATGAGATAAAAATTATTATTACTTTTATGGGCACATTAAATATATGCCAGATTTTTAACGAATCATTATAAATCTACGATAATATTGTGGATGTACATATACGCAATAAATTATATACTTATTCACGTCCAAATGTGTATAGCCGGATACGATTAAATTTAGAATTTATGTTGAAACCTTTACTTTAAAAAATAAGCATAATCTATGATCGAAGTAATAACTATAAAAACATAAATAAAACCAATACATCGATAAGAAACTTGATATATATATATATATATACATATATATATATATATATATATATATATATATATATACACATATGTTATACATATCATTTATAAAATCGTCTTGAATTGTTTAATTCAATTAAGATAAAAATATCCTATAAAAACACAAATTTTATATTTTAAATTTCTTAAAAATTAGGTTAAAGTCTTACACTTGTCTGTGTGGTTGTCATTCTTATACTCTATATATGTGGTAACTACAATTGTATTTTATATAAATTACATATAATGGATTTTATCGGAAATTTTAAATAAAAATATCTTTTCGGAATAAATATAAATATTTGATGTATACTTATTTTTTACAATATAAATATCGTCTTTACATATTTTTTACGCTTTTAATTTTTTAAAAATCTTTCTTAATTTCATGCAACGTTTATTTCTTGAAATCTAAAAATTTAAATACTTTTGTTTATTAGTGTTCGTATCTGTTAATTATAATGCAGCTAGTAATTTATAAATACATTATATCTAAATAAATTATCCTTTACAAATCATATACATTCATTTAATATATAAACAGTACTTTATTAGAAGTTGTTCATTAGCAAATTTCCCATCATTAAAAGAGCATTGTTTGAATTTAAAATTAGTACATATACTTTTCTATTCTTATTTGTAGCACTATCGTGCTGTTAAATACTAAATAGTACAAAGTATTTTTATTTTTAATATATACCTGTTTTATTTTTATAAAGGAATAAGCTACATATAAATCGAAATTTATAAATTTATGGAGTACCCTATAAAAGTTATTACTGCCATCGAGTTAATATTTTATATAACAAATATATATGCTTGATTTCGAATGCTTTAATATATATAATTACTGGATTACATATTTGTAAACACATATGTATTAATTTATTATAATATTTATATCTCATCATATTTATAATCAGTTATGCTTATAATATTATAACATATAAGCATATATAATAGCATAAAGTATATGCTTATTATATATAATATATTATATAATATAATATCATAAGTAGCAAATATATGTGCAATCAAAATATATAAAAATAATTACTTCTATCGTTGTATAATGAAAAGATTCACGTTAAACTTTCAAATACCATAAATTTTTCAATTATATGTAAATAAAAATAAATATCGAAAAATAAAAGTGTACGAATAAATCATGTCCATTGAACTGCACGAATAACTCATGTTTAGTGAACTGAACGAACTTTTAAATTAAAAAATCGATCATTATTACTGAATATTTCCTCAAATTGCTCATTATCAGCACGTAAAGGTAATAATGTATTTCCACAAGTTTCATGACTGATCAATGAGTAACAAAGCAAAATATAAAGTACAGACAATAAAAGTATGCGCATCATCATTCTGAGGCAGTTTCTCAAATTAATCACGCACATGCATCGGTTCAATTGCGCAATCATTGTTCTGCGTTTGTAGCGATAATAGGAAAGCTATTAAGCTTGGTACATCAAGACGATCCTTCCATCTTTTTCTTCTACTATACTGAGCGTTAATGCTAACATTAGCTTCGATGAAATATGAATTTCAAATATAGCAATTATTTATACTTATAAATAAATTTTGCAGTTATATATCTATATATATATATATATATATATATATCCTTATCATTATAATTTATAATAGACAGAATTTTTTTATTTTATTTTTCTTTATATTAAACGATAGTTTGTACTTTTGTGGTAAGCTTACAATATCTGACATACTTTATTTCTAGATATATTATTAATTCTGTCATAGAACATATTATTAATCTTCTATAAATAATAAATTATAAAATTAATTACTAAGTATAAAATAGAATATACAAAAAGTATTTTATTAAGTTCAAAATATATTGAGTTTAAGAAATATATATCATCAAATCGCACTAAGCTTGGAAAATTGTTAAAAATGAAAATTATATAGAAAGGAATTAAAATTAAAAATATTTAAATAAAATAATATAATTTTACTATTGCTTTTTATTTATACAATTATGTATCATATAATAATAATAAACTCGTAGCTTATTGCATTATTAAGATATAAGTCGAAAATTATTTTTATAGATATTTAATTATTTAATTTATTGAATTTAAAAATTTGTTAGTAAATTAATAAAATTAATATAAGTTCGATATTCAGAGCTTATCTAAGACAGAGTAAGCTTTCGATTTTGCATTGCAATTATGCTAAAGAGATTAATTGAATAAAGAAGTACACATGCATCGATCGGCAATTTTGATGAATTGTATGAGGCATTTAAATAATTCTTGGCTTTGATTTCTAATGTGCCCTCCTGCCTCGAACCGTTCTCTGTAGAAAAAAATGAATCTTGGTTATTATACATAATATTTGATAATTAAAAAAATAAATAAATAAATATTTAAATATTACTAAGTATTTGTGTAAAATGAAAGTAATAAAATAAATATCCTGAAAACTTTGAAGCGTTTTAACCACATATTGTTCATACGTTTTTCTTGTTCGTTATAAATATTTAAATACATTTTTCAAATCTGAGTAATTGATATGGAATAGTAAAAAAAAAAGTTTAAATATAAAGTTTAAAACATTTTAGGGTATTATATTATATAAGGTATTATGTATATAGGATATTATATTAATATATTATACACAACGGTAATCTGCACGTGTAATTGTGATAAAATTCATAAACTATTGATATTTTAAAAAGATTATTTATAAGTTTGACTACTCAAAGAGTGAATTATTCTGCATCATTTGTCAATTATATTCTCAATGAATGCATAAAATTTTAACAAAACTTTATTTCGAGCTTACCAATTGCAGTTCAATAAATTATATTATAGAAGTATATTACAAAATTAAGTATGTTTCATGTTTTCTACATGAATGATTCAGCATTTAGTTACCTTATATTTTCTGATGTTAAAGCAACTATTTAGTAACTAGAAAAGAAAGTTAGAATGAGCGTTAATCCGTGCCGTAACATAACAAAGGAAGATGCAATGAATAACTTACATAACGTATTATAAATTAATACTATTTTTTTATTATCATTTACTACACTTTATTGATTTAGATCAAGCATTTAACCATTAACCTAAATATTAATTTTAATTTATTCAATCTTTGCATAAATTCTTCACGATACAATTGATTATGCTTGTAGAATATATATAATAATAATTAATCTAATGGTTCATTCATTGTATATACGGTATATTATTATTATAAAAAATATGTCAGCCAACTTTTGGTATATAGAAAGTTAAGTACGATTTTAAATACAAATAAATTTAACAAATAAACAATTCTGAATACATCTAAATAAAGTGAAAATATTTCAATTAAAGTCAAACTGTTACCTATACCTTTGAGCAAATATGAACTTCGATATTCTATTACGTATAAAAATTTAATAAATCAAGTAATATAATTTTAACAGTTTCGTGTCCGACAGAGCTCAAAATATAAAAAATAAGAAAAAGATAGTATGTATTATTATACATTTAATAATTATTTATTTTATTATAGTATTATATATGTAATTTATTAAAGTTTAAAAGTGGTAACAATTTCAAATCATAAATAAAATTAAATTGTTATTTAAATGAAACTTTATGCTGTTGATTTACTCAGAATAATATTGATCATTGAAGACATTTTTTTGTAAATGTTGTATGATTTTACTTTATAAAAAAATTGTTATTATACACGAGAATCGTATACGTATATGGATAAAATTTTATTTTTTGCTGTTATTATATTTATATTTAAAAATGATAAATAAATATAATTATCATATTCATGATTTATAAGCTCTTATCATGTAAAATTTAGAATACAATTTAATTGATTTATTTCATTACAAATTTGCATAAAAATGTTCAATATTGAAAAATTCTTAGCTTTCAATCGAGTGTAATATAATATAAAATAATATTGCATATGTTAAAAGATAAACTTTCGACTTAAAGCATTAATGAAACAAAATTAAAGAATTATTTTTACATGAAACCATTTATGAAGCTCAAAAAAAATGAAAGAATATAATTATAATTGCAGCATAAGACGTAGTGTAAGAATAAATAGCTGAACTATATTTTTAAACAAAATTATGCATTATTAACAAAATATGTAGTATTCTAAAGTAAAAACGTAGAAAGATAAATAAGTAAGACGCATATAATTATATTTTATTAGGTAATATATATGTATATAATTAATAAAGACTGAAATCGAATAATTCGGTTCTCATAAGATATACAAAAGAGAACGTTATTTTCGTGTTTGAGGATACTCGCAGCGCCTGCCCATTTAGAGAATTTGCAATCAAGTTTTAATAAGGTCGTTAGCATAATAAAAGATGTAAATTATTTCGTTTGGAGAAGTCTGCGTTACAAGAAGCTAAAATTATGTAAGTACTGATGCAACAATAACATTTTTTAAACTCGACGTAAATACCTTTTTACAAGGCGAATATTAGTTAGGAAAAAATTATGTGAATTTCAACGTGTGAAAGAAAAATTGATTTAATAGGGAGATATATGATATGGATCACGAAGCTAAGCAAAAACTTAGATTGACACGCGAGAATCTTGATTAACGGTACGCAAGTAGAGCGCAATAACTAAGAAATTAATCGAAAATAAATTGTAGAGAGAGAGAGAGAGAGAGAGAGAGAGAGAGAGAGAGAGAGATATTGAAAGGATGGATATACGTATAAAGTAATATCGTTTCAAGGCTCCTGTATTCCTCGGATCCTAAAGGTAAAAATCTGGTTTTATAAATAATTTAATATATTATTAAGTAAATGAGTATCTCAGTTAAAGCATATGAATTATTAAAATATGCTATAACGAAATTAATAAGTAGATTTAAACGGGTAATGTAAATAAATGTCGCAAAGTTTTAAGCAAGATTCATAAATTTTTAATAATAAGCTTAATATAAGTAAGTGATCAAAGAATTTTCCATTGATTAATGTAAATAATAACTTATCGTAATTTTCTTATAAATTTGTTAACAATAATATAAAATTTAATATATGATCCATAATCACTTTCTCTTAAGATTGAAACTACTTCAATTTATTTATATTGATTAATAATTTTTGTAAAATTAATTTAAATAAAAAATTAACATTCTTGTTTTATAACGTTCTCGCCTATTCGCTAGCTTACAAAAAGCAAATATTAATTTTAATTATGTAGTAACAGTTTTCTTATACGATTAAAAAAAAAAGATTAATAACTTTTAAAATTAAAATTAAGTTTTTCGCTTCACATTTCATTTTTCAATTTGTAAAGATATAAATAGACTCGTTACATCTCTTAATGATTACTATCAATGCAGTGCGATGATGATTAATATTAATATAAATATTGATATTAATAAATTTTATAGTTCTGTTATTTCAGATATAATTTTAAATAAGAAATCGGAAATTTGTCCTAACTTTAGCATTTAATATTTTTTCAAAGTTGCAATCTGTTCAAAGTGTTGCATCTAAATACATAAAATATTATATATATATATATATATATATATATAATCTTAATAAACTATTTATTTTGTTTAAAAGAGTAAGTTTCAATGTGCATATTATTGTAAACAGTATATATTTTTATTTATAGTGATAGTTACATATCGAGGATAATCTATAATAATGATTTAAAATCACTTAGCACTTTTGTATATTTTAATATTAAAAAATAAAAAGTATCAATTAAACACATACATTAATATTATTCTCTTCTCAAATCGAGTATTTTACAGAATTTATTAGAGCCTAAGATAGTGGAAAATGATATTCTTTGTCAATATAATAATCAATAAATGTGACATTTTGTGTCACTGAGAATTTAGTTGCTACAATGTATTGCCAATCCATGCTTTCGTCAATATTTTGTGTAAATTCTATAAGTAAAAAATCATAAATGAAATAAATAAAGTGTGTTTATTGATAAATGTCGAATGAGCGAAATAACGTAATTTTTTGCAAATACAGGTACGGCCACGTCGATTTAAAGTTAAAAATATATAATTCGTAGCATGGGTGGTGGTATGCTGTAATTCTTAACGTGAGAAAAGTATTTTCCAAACAATGCTCGGAAACACGTATAAATACTTACGGTTACAACTTATGTGAGTACGAGAGTTGACTTGTAATACCATTGATACCGAGAGGTACGGAATGCGGTTGGATGGGTGCGGGTATCTTTTAATTCGATGGTACTAAATTTAATGTAGCACTCGTTGCATTAACTTTACCCTCTCCTTCGAGTTTCCCTCATACTCTACGATCCTTTTTCATTTCTAATATGTATCTAATGACATTACAAGGCATTAATTACGATTCGTAATTACATATAAATAAACACACTTAATTGTTACATGAAATTTTAAATTTCATTTAATTTAAGTGAAATATTTAATAATAAACTTGAAGCCATAAAATTTGACTTGGTACTATTTAAACATTTGCTATAGTTGTAAAAACAATTAAATTACAAACTATTTCTTATTGATAGTTCTAAACGTTTTATTGGAGATAAGCTTTAAAATATTTTCGAATACTCTTTAAATCTTTGGAACGAATGTCGGTCAATACAATACCTTAGTAATAGAAATTTGCTTATTGATTATTATAATTTTTTATAATAACGTATAGTATATTAATAGTTACGAGTTAATGAAACCATAGTTTTCAAAAGCTTGATAAGGTTTCTAATCGTATGCGACCATCCACATTCTTCGTACACACTAATTATAAAATCTATAAGAAGTAGAACTTGTGTGTGTGTGTGTGTGTGTATATATATATATATATATATATATATATATATATATATATACCATATTTTTCTCGGTAACGCGTAGAAGAACGATTTACATTTAATATGTCAAAATTATTGTATTCTCTCGTTTATATAAAATAAAGTATGCTGGTGAAATTGCTAGTTACATGCTGAATTTCGTTGTAAACTCCATAATCCAATATCATAAATATTTACTGTATAATCTGATACATCGATAAATCAAGTTTTTCAACATTTATAAAACTAATTTTTTTAATAGAAAAAAAAGCTTTTTCAATATTATTAAATTACTATTAAATTAATTCTAAAATAAATAAATAGATTTGGTTTTAGTATAGAGAAGTAAGCATGTTAATTAACCCAGTTAATAGACTAAATTACTTTTACGTGTTTTATGAGATTTTCTTTTTTTAAGTACAAAGTAAATTGATAGCAATTGTCTTGGGCCTGTTCGTTAATTTACATTATAATTAGAAACTCTTCTATTTATCAATAAGACGAATCATTTATGTTGTAAAGAAATGTATCCTCGTAGATTAAATCGTCATGTATTGTGCACAAGTTGCATTTTCAGGAATCGTCTTGTATTGCTTTTTGTTGAACCGATAAACGATCACTAATATTATTAACCTGTACACACTTCGCCTTTACTACAAATAATTCTCACAAATTTGATAGCACAATATTGTATATACGCTATTATTTATCAGAATATCCATCAAGTCTATGCAGTAGCATTATGTTTTCTATTCTCAACATATCGAATATTCACGAAGATTTTGGAATTTATATTAGAAAAAAGCCAATAATAATATATCATTGAACACGATACGAATGGGAAATATATATGTATCCACATGAATTAAAGAAATAAGTATCGAAAGTGGTATCCAAGTGGATAAAATGCAAGCGCAAACGAATATTGATACAATCGTGCAGATGTCGTTTACTTCCTCTCTTAGTCCCTTTCCCGATATGTTCTACTCACAAGAAGATTCGGATTTGTCCCGACTCTAGGACGAATTTACTAGTAAATACAGAGGATCATCTGTTCGGCAATGTCCATTTGATGAGAACAATAAAGCAGGCCAGAATCGAACGCCGTCCCACTGTTGCCGGTCAAATATCCTGCTGTTCTGTTGAATGCTTTGATGGAAATTTATTTTGACAATGATTGTATAAAAGAAACTAGTAGTGGTGAAAAATGAGTATGAATTATTCTTATATTCGATTAATTTTTGACTTTATAAAACTACATTATTCTTTGGCTATTGTATAATATTAATATTTTTCAAATATTGAATAATAATTTTCATTTGTTACTATACCAAAATCCCGAGAGTCATACGATAGGTTATTTATCTTTACAGGAATAACTAACGAAATGTCTTGTTTAGTATTTCTAGAATTACATACCGACTGATGAATTAAGAGAAAGTGTTCGATATTCGTAAAAATATACTGCGAAAATAAAAACAGGCTTAATAAACTAGAAAGTAAGTTACAAAATAGCATTCATAAGGTGGTATACAAATACCACGACAACAATATTGTTGAGTTATACGCATTTTTACTGATTAGCTAAGATATTGAGCTGCTTTTCTAATTTTTCTTTTTCTTTTTTGTTCACGTATCGGATAGGCTTGGTAAATACTTTGGGTTACGATCGCAAGAAAGGAAGATAGTTACGCTTAAGGATCTATCGTTGAAATCGTTGAAGTCCGTTTGTCGGTTTAATAAATACGTAAGTACGTATGTACCGCGAACTAATATTTATATATTAGATGTGTGATTAAATATTTACAACATTTCATCGGGCTACAACAGATTCACTTTCTATCGTTCGTGTCTATGAGTGCGTGTGCATTTAGAAAAAATTTGAATATCAAACATGTAATTATGTTATCTAAGTTTTATTTGAAAACAGGTATACTCAAAATTAAATTATAGATAAAAATATCGACGAATATGTTTTATATTTAAATCACATAATTTTGAAATATTGCTGAATAATATGTATTAGTTTTTACAATGAATTTATTAATAGGTGATTCATTAAATTGAACCTCCATAATTATACTTATAAATAAATTTCTATACAATATTTCTATTGCAATTAACTCTTATTTAAAGTATTCTTAAATTATAAATTACTGTAATTAATCAAGTATTATATTTTAAATACTGTATATTTGTTTTTATATTATCTAGATTATTGATTATTTTAATTTATTTAATTATTTGAATTTTACTTAAATTAAATGATATGCAATTATAAACAATATACAATTATATGATATACAAAAAAATCTAAAAATATAATACTTTGATTTTTAAATAATTACATTTTATAATTTATTTCTTATATGACGTTAAATTAAATAATAGATTTAAATATTTTATTTCCTAAATAAAATTGTATTAAAATAATACCAATATTATATAAATGTATTAGCTTTTATTTAAAAATGATTGATTCTTTATTCTAAAATTAGCTTTCAGATCTCCTTATATACTAATGCAGTTTAATATTTGACTTTTATCATTAAATAATAAAATTAATTGTGTTATATATAGTTATTAAATTATATTACTTAACGTTAACTTAAAATTAAATTTGAAAAAATATTATATTCTATGTTTAATTTATTCTATTCAATTTTTCATATTTTTTAGCAATCACTAGTATTCAATTTAATAGGAATAAAAATGTAATTAGCGTTGTTTTTTTAATAAATTTTTACCATTTGTATAATAATACGTAAAATCATTAATTCATTGTATACTTAGTTATCAAATATAAAAAAGATTTAGTTAAGATTTTCTGATTAAATTTTATTTAATTATACGTGATAAATTATTTTTAAAGAATTAAGGATAATAACAATAATAATATATCACCGTTTTAAGATGTATAAATTCTAAGATTTTTTACACGTCGTATTTTGTAAACAGACGAACCAAGTTGTATGTTTTATGTTTGAAGAGATAATTCCAAATTTGTTAATATAATAATGTATTTTTATTGCAAATATAATTATAAATTGAATCAGTAAAAACTTAACAATTTCTACTTTTTCTCTTGCATATTTGGTAATGTATTTAATGTTCAGTATATTCTCTATATTGCACTTATATGAGAATTTTATGTATCACTATATATCTGTATAAAAATAGCAATCTGACTAACTTAATACACAAACTTAAAGTTAATGGGATAATCATAAGCTTCAGCCACATTTTCTACAATTATTGCAAATAATATAATGTACAAGTTAAAAAATATGTTTCTGTATAAAAATCGTAATTTGTAAAATAGATGACAAAAAAAATCATAATTAAATTTACAAGAAAGTGCACGCGTATATTATGGAATAAAATATCTTAAAAATCACAAATAAAAGCATATATATTTAAATGAGTATCAGAATTTAAAGTGAACGAAATAAATCTGCCAATAAAGCTTTATAAAATGTTAATCTTTTATCAACTTTTGCTAAATTCCATTTTTTCAATGGGATCAATATTAATTTAAACAACAATTATCACATAAATATATGGAGTTACTTAAATACAAATTAGTTAAAATATTACACAGCATAAAGTAGTTGTTATTAATAATTAAATACAGCTTGGGGACCAGATTAATCTTATTTAAATAAAATAAAATTAGTGAATATTTCATTCAATTTCATTCTCTAGCGATATTAAATAAAAAATTGATATAGAAAAAAGTTTTTGAATGTAAAAATATAAATCACATTTTTCTGCTAATATTAAACCAATTATTTATTTTATATTAAAATTAATTAAACCATAAATACTTCGGTATAATTATTTCACTAAAACATTTATTACGTTGAACACTATATTACAATAAAATTTATTAAATATAATTATATATATTTCTAACACTTGATCATTTATAAATACTCTATTTTATTTAATATAAGCATGACTAAACTGATAATAGTCTAATTTTTTTATTCTTAAATAATAAATTATACTCGATATTTTTTATTACCATAAATTTACGAAGCACTGATCTTGAACACCAAGGATTTCTATATATTTTATGTTTATGATATTTATAATATTCGATGAGTATTTATGATAAGTGTAAGCGCAGTACAGAAGATATTATAAAGCCAATTAAATAGAATAATAATAAATAATTGTAATATACTTTCGCACTTTCATGACAATTGATTTCAACTTTTTATATACATTAGCGATATTCGCTTTTCTGTCGATTTTTGCGATGATTAGCATTACATTCTAACTCCAGCCCAATCATACGAATGTAATTTAACATTAGAATTATCAAATATTACAGTGTAAAATTTCACTTTATTTAAGACGAAGACTAATTTTTGTAATGATCATCGCGAAAATATCGTAATATTAATTTCTGCAAATTGAATTCAACATATTTGATTAAACATGGGCTTTTGTTATTAAGATTAAAGGCTAAAGGCTATTAGCATGGTGATTGTGAGATAGTCATTGAAGATTCAAATCGCAGCTTTGACCCGAGACATCTTTGTGTGCTACTTAGGTTTACGTTGCAGTTTAAAAAGATCTTCCGAGCTCCATTGTTCAAACGTGTTCATATTCATTTGCCTAAGAACTTGACATTGCGATGTCCTTTAATTCTGGAGTTAATTGGAAATTTCTTGAATATCGTAAGCGTGAAACATTAAAAAAATAACTTCGTTAGAAATTTATTTAGAGATCATTTATCAATAGGACCGTTACATCGAAACTGTCTTCAATTATACAAATCAGATTAGTAAAAATACCTACACTGTAATAACTATATTAGTTTTAAATTTAAGTTGATAATAAATTATAATACTAATAAAAATATTATATGATATTATAGTAACATAAACGGTATTTTTATCTGGTATATCATTAAAAAATCTATAATAAAACTATTGAGTAAATATTACATGTTATAATTCTAGTACTTGTATCTAAGATTTTATTATTAATGCAAGTACAACTTGCTTAATTACGTACGATTAGATCACACATTAGATATTGGATAATAAATTTAATTAAAAATAATGATACAAAGAGACAAATTACATATATAAATATGAAGGGCTTTAGCGATATTCCTCATTAATGGCAATACGCTCACTAATTTAATAAATTTAATCAATTTAATATGCGTAATGATAATAATAAACACAACAATAAGGTATTATTAAATGAAGCTTTCCGTTTAGTACTTAGTTAACTTTTTTTAGTTCACTTATTTTAATTCCCATATTTTAATCCCCAATTTTTGTTTCTCGTTTCATACGCACACGCAATTTCTTTTACATACTAATATCATTATAATATTCAAAATATAATATGTATTTAAATGCATGATTTTTATAATCGAAATTAATATTTTTGACCGTAATAATAAATTATGATAATTACTCCAATTAAACGATAAAAAAATTTCCGATTTTTTAAATAGTATTAAAATAATATTATATTGTATAGAATATTGAATACTAGAGTTGACATATTTTCATGATTGTTAATTCCACGCAAACATCTAATATTTAAACGATTAAGTATTTTAACAATATAATAAAAATTCTATTATTTCTGAAATTTTTTTTCATATTATTCTATGAGAAATAGCATTTACAAAATATATAATAAAGTATTTAATGATTAAATAGGATTTTTATTTGTACATAATTTTGTTCTTTTAAATAATTTTATTGAAATTGTTGTGGTAATTTTTTTAACCTACCGGATTAGTTAAGAATAGCTAAGAATCTAATACATTAAACTATTGTAATAACGTATTTTTATTTCTATATACTAAAAGTTTACATAAATCATGATGATTGAGTTAATTCAGATTATAATAATTTTATAATATATTTATTTACAAATATATATAATATATATATATATATATATATATATTTAATAAATAAAATAAGATTTAATAACATTTAATTAATAAAATAAGATTTTTATGCAATCCGTGAAAATTTTCATTATTTTGCGAATGCAAATTATTTGAAAATACGTTATTGAAATGTTTACCATTGTTTCAATTTATGTAGCTCTTTTTTAAAACAAAAATCTTTACATTTGTTAATATGAGCTAATAATAATACCGTATGAAAAGAATTATTGATTTATTGATTTAAAGAGGAATATTTTTTAATTATTACTAATTGTTAAGCATGAAATAGATCTGATATAAAATTTTATGGATCTTACTTACATAGGTATTCATAAAGAATTAGCAAACAAATATAAATAAATTTTATTTATACAACAGCACTATTATATCTTACAATTATTGAATTATTGAAAAATAATAACATTATTTTTCACCCATTATGAAAACACATTTCGAAAAGCAATTTTCTTTAATATAAATATAAATATAGAATTGTAAAAAAGCATATTTTCTTAAAAAAAAAGAGTACCGTTAATTAGGTGAAATGTAGTATTAATATGGTATTTTAAATACATTTTAGTCACTTTAATCAGTACAATGAGTTCTATAAATATTAAATCTTTAAGCAAGTGAATCAAAGATACGGAAAACATACCAATGAATATAGAAAAACTATATAATAAGGATTGTTAGGAAATATACCAAGTGCTTTGATCTTAATCGATTGAACTATCCGTGAACGTAGAAAAAAAAAGGATTAGCCATATTTAGCATGAATAGAGATATAAATTTGAAGTCGATCAGACTGAAAATCGAGTATAATTACTATGGTAAGCTGTTGAATGTCTGGATTGTACGATGACATGACTGATTAGATGAAAATGTATAGGAAAGGCTCTAGTTTAACTCCATGATCAGTCGTGCATTATTTCATTGCACTTATTCACCATTCGATCTTTTTCTTGCCAAAGAATTTTAACACTTGAAGACTCTTACTTCAGTGAATGATGTTAAATTGCCAGTTGCAATGTCCGTTTACAATTGATAAACTGTAACTTTACATTTCGAAATTATACAATGCATTTTTATAAATAATTTATATATATATATATATATATATTGACATAGTTATTTGTAATTTTGCAAAATTTAAATCTAAATATAGAGAAGTATAAATAAAAGTTTATACTTTTATAGAAAAATATATTACAAGTATAATTAAAAATAAAAAAAACTTCTTTATCAATAATTTTACTGGTACTGAGAAAATTGTATTAGATATGTCTGTTAAAGTAGAGTTTAGAAAATATATCAAGTGAAAATATGGAAAATAAGATTGACTTAATGGATAGCGCCTAGTAATAAATTAGAAATCGAGTTATTGAAGATGGATAATAACTACTTTCAAATTGCAATGATATATGATCTTGCTTAATATATTATATTCCAATACAGTTCTACAATCACAAAGATTTCCATCAAGTTAGTGAGAGACCACACATCTTTCATAGCATGTTAATGATTAATAAGAAACTGTAAGCAGAAAAAGTATTAATTATTAATATTATTATATGTAGATGAAATTTATAAATTTCACGTTAAAATAAAGAATGTTACCTTATATACAGATAATAATTAATTATGAATTATTTAATTTTTTAAAAATATAATGAATGAGAACAATCTTATGCGTAGTTTCTCTTTCTTTTTATTTTTATTATTATTATTATTATTATTATTATTATTATTATTATTATTATTATTATTATTATTAATATATATATTTTTTTATTTAATTATTTTCTTTTATAAAGATATAGTATATGATTTTAGTGTACCTATTGATTATTTAAATTATTTATTTAATTTTAGTTACGGCTGCATATAATGTTATAAAGACCCATTTATTTACTTTGCATGCAAGCAAGGGGATAAGAAAATATCTCAATACGTTTTACGATTTTAAATGAAAGCCCAAATTTATGTTTCATATTAATCATAGATATATGAAGTTTAATTTTAATTAAACAAAATTAATTATCTTATTAATTAGTATATGAGATTTTTAATTAATAAATAGCTTTACTTGATAATTAACCTACCATTAGAATATGTTTTGGATTTATTGAAAATTATTACAGTGATATAGTTAAATCATACTAGTAATGAAATAAATATTGATTTAAAAACATTAATTATAATTTGCACAATTAACTGCCGTATAATCAAGCTCATGCAATCGTTTAAATCCTTAATAGTATATTGCTATAAAATACTATAATAACATTATTCCTGGAAAGCTGCCTTGTATTTGATTATACAACGACCTAACGAAAATATTAAAAGTCAAAGTTTGAAGCCATAAAATGCGTATGCGAGTGAGGCTGAAAATCTATATTTAAAAGGTTCTCTTATATACTTTTATATAATTTCATTCATTCATGCAGGAGTAGGAAAAATATAAAAAAATTTCATTCAATATTTTGATATGATATAATATTTGATATTTGATATAATATTTGAAAATATAAGTATTAACTTTTAAGAAAATCGATTAGGCCTATTTTCAAAATATTCTCTAAATAATACAAGATATTAATAAAATTCAGTAAATATGATAATGATAATTTAAATTTTTATTACTTACATATTTATTTAAGAGTGAAATTAATTATTTGTACATTTATTTATAAGGATTTGTAATATAAAATATAATAGATTATTCGATTCTTATTGATTAAATATAAATTGAATAAAACATGTAAGGAATTGGTAGCAGTGAGTGTATGAAGAAAAAAAAAATGTTCTTAATAGCCTATGTTTATAATTGTTCATGTTTGACATCTAAGTTTATCAATAATGCAAACAATATTAATTATTATTTATAAATTTATACAAATATAAATGGCTAAAAATTTCGCGAGTGATGAATTGTATCTTCTTTGTTCACAGTCCGGCAACTATTATGGCAATCCAAGATCGCAGTTAGAAACAAGTAGAGTACGAAGTCCGCTAATGAGACTGCAATTGTAACTCAATCGAAATATCTACAACAAAATGTGTTCTTACTGGATGATTGAGCTGCCATTCATGGCGTTACTATTGGTATTGCAATTTCAGTCGGGATGTGCTCGGCGATCAGAAATCGGTGATTTGCCGATGGAAGATGTATTCGGGGGTCAGCGAAAAATCTCAGGTGGGGGATTTTATAAGCATTCTGATTATGAGGGACAAGGATCGGCTACTTCGAGTCAAGCTAATGTACCATATTTATCTTATCTGCCTCGGGAAAGAAAACCCAATATTGTTCTTATACTTACCGACGATCAGGACGTTGAGCTTGGTGAGTTGACAATTTTTGAAAAATCACAGACTTATGAAATTCCGATACGACACTTAAAATTATTTAAACTATCTTTATAAAATTTTTACCATCTATTTAATATGGGTTATGAGTGTAATGAATGTATAATACTCAATACAACGATTGATTAAATTATTGAGTAAACAATGTAATAAATTTTCCGAATCTACTAAATTTATAAATTAAAAATTAGTAAAAATAGTTTTTGATGATCTGAGTATATTATTATCATTACATAATAACATTAACATCGTTTAAAAACAAAACAAACGATTACATACATTACAAGGTCATTCGTTTATTTAATGCGATTTCTTTACTTTATGAATTAGTTTTCTATATTAAAAAAAAAAAACTTTAAAATATTTCGAAAATTCAATAATAATCTAAATAAAATATTAAATTTAATCTATATTACTGGTAAATTATTATAATTACGAAATGGTACATAATTAAGAAGAGGATATACCTTAGGTTAATAGCTTAATAAGAAATAAGATATAATGAAATAATTAGTGCATTCTTTGATAAAGAGATCAATGTAAATATCTCTTTATAAAAATAAATATAAGAGATGAAGTAAAAGAAGATATTAGAAAATAATAATGTTTTCAAGAAATTTACGTTGCCACTGTTGTACTGTATCAGGCCTTGGGAAATTAAAAATCTTCGATACGTAATGTAAAAGTTGTAAATAAAAATTATTATTTCCAACTTTTTGCTTATGCTAGTCATAGTCACCGTAATATTAAGTATAATGGTAACGGTAATAGTGAGCGAGAAGAATGTTTTGGGACATCGAAGGAAGGAAAAATATTCGGTGAACACTGCGAATTCGCAGAGGATTTCCCCCGTACATATTTTTGGAAATGGAAAATGAAAAATACATTGGGGCAACGCCTCTCTTCTTTCAAGGCGCCGTACAATACTGCTTTCGTCCTTTCCTCGCTTCCCCCTGACCGAAGGGTTTCAGAAAATAAGAAACACAATTTTTTATTTACTAGCGTGTCGAGACGTGATGGGAAGGGGGGGGGGGGTAGTGACCAGATCTCAAAGACGATCATACTCCAAGTATTTTGGATCGTATTACATTACGTTCCCATCGAGAAAGGCTGATGTTTTTGTTGACAGTTATTGGTCGGCGACCCTCGGGCAACGTCTTCTCTCTTTTCTCCTGGCGAAGAAAAACATCTTTAGAAAGGTGACGACCTTTACCGCAACGACCAGATGTTTTCTTATATCAACCCTATTTATATGCGATAAGGGGCACAGCTCATAATAAAACAAAAAAAAAAAAAAAAAACAAGAAAAATGTTTTTATATTAACCTAAGATTAAAATTCAATGTAAAATTATTTATAAAAGTAATCAAAATAATGAAATACTTTAGGTAAAAATTGACGCCAAATAGTACAAAAAATTCGTAGTTTTCATATATTGAAATAAAAACATCAACAACGATTAATAAATATGTTAATTAGTAATTTCGAAGTCAATAATTAATTTTATTTATATATGTCCTACGTAAATGATCTACTTTAAAGATTTCTTGACGAAAGTTACATTTAATCGTTTGTTGTTTTGTGTCTAAATCTATAATATTTCTATGAGAATAAGCTTAAAACAGTAAAAAATTATGATAGAATTCAATGGAAATTCATATTCATTACGAAGTATATAATATAATATATCTCTTTATGAATGTGTACCTACGTCATTATTATAAGCCATTGCTATTAACAATGTATAACAACAAAAGAGATGTACCACGTAATTTTCCGAATAAAAATCGTAAACTACAATGGATCGTCAGTTCCCATAAAAGAGATTGCGCTGAATGCGGCAATAAGAATTGTCCATACTTACGATTCATCGCAGCTTCCTAGTTGTTCAATAAAAATTCTATTTTTTATACATGTATATATTTGTATAATAGGCTCGCTGAACTTCATGCCACGTACATTGAAACGAATCCGAGACGAGGGTGCCGAACTCCGGCATGCGTACGTAACAACTCCTATGTGCTGTCCAAGCAGAAGTTCCCTATTAACGGGACGTTACATGCACAATCACGAAGTCTTTACCAATAATGATAATTGCAGTAGTCCTCAGTGGCAGAGGGATCACGAGCCCCATACTTTTGCAACATACCTGAGCAACGCTGGATATAGGACCGGTGAGCTTACTACGATTAAACAATTATATTATAATTTTACTGCCTTGAACAATTTTTTATACAATGATTGTGTATTATGGGCCATCTTCGTTTAAATATATGCAACAAGGTCATGCTTATTCTGTACGGGCTTACACTTATAAAGAGAAAAGAAAACGGTAATAAAATAACAAATTTGGAAATACTTATATTCGATAATATCCATTGATATTCTTAATACTCACATTATTAATAAAGTTTGTAAGAATCACTTTTTAATTTAACGGAAAGTATGGGATTTTATTTTAATGACGCTTATTGAAATAATAATTTCAAATAATATTTTACAATCCGTATTATGAATAATTTCCGATTTATAAACTTTTACAATTCATATAATTTTGAATATATGTATTATTCGATGTATGAAAAAATTCTTATCGTAAATATATATATATATATATTTATTTTTTTTTTTTTTTTTTTTTTTTTTTTAAAGAAAAATCTCACAATGAGCCTTACAATGAATCTAATCTCTTATATAATTAGTGCAATATTACGGTTCTTAAAGATGATTATTAAATCTGCTTATTAAATACCAATATATGATTGATTATAGAAGATAATTGATTTATTAGCTCTTATTGTCGTGGTCATTTCATTCCAATAGTTTATATTCCGGACAATTTTGCTGAATTTGTTCATTATTATTAATAAGTATTTGTAATTTATTTTCATTATCTAAGCTAATCGCATTTCTCTTCCGTTGCTCTTTTAATGTTTTAATATCATCTATTGAAACTGGCCACAGAACACATATCATCTGTGGCTCCGTATCCAACGCGCTAGGTTTTTCGATTTTATTTTGCATCTGATTTTCTGACAAAAACATCCTTTTATTTTCATTTTTTTGGAAGGATTCTTGACTATTATATTTGTAATTTTTTATGGCTTGTGACTTATCGTGCTTGTTATTCACAATAAGTGGATTATTTAACCGATTGAAATTCGATCCATTTATATACTTCATATCCGCCTTTTTCAGAATGTAATTTTTCATTTTTCTCGTATTTTCTGCCTGCAATTTACACTCGAGCTTATACATTTTGTTTATCTTATTCAAATCGTTAATTGTAAAATCATGACTCGTTGGACCAATGTAATTCATATCGGCTACCTGAAAATTTAAAAAAATATTTATTCTTGTAAATAACAAAAGCAATATGGAATTAAAATAATATCTTATAAAAAATATATAAATATTAAGTTAAATGAATTTGGTAAGAATAGCTCGAAAAATTCACACAACCTGTCAATCTATAATAATTAATACAGTTAAAAGTACTTACATTTTATGCTTAATTAGAAAAAACTTTGATAAAATTTTGATCAACTATATAATACTAACTGTCCTAAAAATATCTATTTCTTCATAAGTAAATGTTATTCAAACTTTCAGCATTATCGAACGTTTCAATTGAAATACCAATAAAGTTTTTCAATTATAAATTTTTTGAAATTTTAATAACCATTTTATTACTGATACATATGTAATTTTAGATTTTCATAAAGACTTTACCATTATTGAAAATAACGGATGTATCAAGTCTTTAATAACTTAATTATAATAATTATAATAATTTAAGATTATTAATTATTTTGCACATAAATAATAGTAATACAAAAGTAAACTTTTAACCTACCTTAGGAATTATGGTCTCCTTTCGATTATTCGTGAAATCGTACATATTTAAATGCATGATACTTTCGTAATCGTAGGGGGATTCGATCACACTACTTTTAGGGATCTCGAATAACTTTGTTTTATCCGGTTGGATATTATCCCACATGATTGTAATCCAATTATCTCGATTTCTGGCGCTATGCTGGTCGAAAAAGCCTATTACGTGCATGAGCTGATGAAGTAAATCGGTACGTCTCATTATGCACGCTGAATCCAAATCTAATAAATTTCTACCCATAACTCTACCAATGTAAGTCGAGCATCCTGAATTACTCTTTTTAAATTCAACGTAATCCTGATCGTTCTGTTGTCTCTCTCGGAATATTATACATGTTTTTGTATGAAATTCGTTTATAGCATCGTATATTAGTTTTTTCTCTCTTGTACCTTAAAATGACAATGAGTATCACTGTCTCAAATTTTGTATGTGAAACGTTTTAATAATATAAAAATATATCAATATATAATTATAGTTTATTTCAAAATTTCTCGGGATGATACTATGCCGATATAAATGCATATTTACATTATGAATATTAATTTACAAAAAAGCTTACACACCATAAGCACTGTATTATCATTTATTTCAATCTCTTAAGAGCTCGAAATGCATTTTAATATATGTTAATATAAAATCCTTTTCATAATTGTATTTTTCCAAATAGAGCTTTTCAAAACTACTTTCAATTTTCTATATGGAAATTATCATTAATTATTTGAACTTTGTTGATAAATAGAATATTCTAACTTACATTAATGCACGATAATAAGAATAATTTGAAAATTTGAGAACTTAATTACAAGATCATATTAGCCATCTTATTTATTTGAGTTTCATATTCGGAAATTTACATGATTTTTTATTCAAAGTTACTGAACAAAATTCTTTTTCATTTTGTTCTATAAAATAGATAACTATTGATACTGTCATATAATATTTTATTATAATTCTTGGCTTACTAGTTAGACTTGATTCTAGAAATTAAAAAAAAAAGTCGCTAGGACTTGATCTGAGATGTATAATGCACGATTAATTGATTTGAAATGTAATTCACAATAATATTTACACATTATTAATCATTATTAATGTATAATTCATTATTACTACCAAGACGATTCATATAATTAGTTAATGTTATTAATGTAATTAATTAATAATTATTATTACAATGTAATTTCATGTTATTAATAGTTATTCAACATAGTTTTTTTTTTCAATAATCCATGAACGAAAGAGCGTACCAGTTTCAGCCTTAATTGTAATTTCTTTTCGGCATAATAGTGAATTTAAATCATTTTTACCTTCTTCCAAGTATATAATAATATAATGGTAGATCAAAGATATATCTTCAGTAATATATTAAGGAAAAATTAAGCATGTATCATGATTTGGACAGTTTTATATATTTTTATATATTTATGATAATATTAATATTGATCGAGCCTCGACTGCTGCTCGATCACTAATAAAATATCGAATTTTTTTAATCCTCCAAATTAACATAAGTTTTAATGGTAATTTACAGACACAGATTATAATAAAAAGCAGTTCTCTTGTATTTATTTAATTTATATTTAACAATTTAATTATCCATGTTATTCCTTTGCAATTCTTTAAATATTACGTAGTATAATATTTTTGTAAATTTTAAGATTTTATTTGATTACATTTGACATTCTGTATTTAAAGGTGAAAAGATTTTATTTTACAATTAAGGAAAAGACTAAATTTCATATTCATAATTAATTATTCCTTAATTTTGTAATTATGTATTTTCTTTAAAGTTTATAATGTCGATCATAAATAAATTTTACATAAAAATCATACCTAGTGTAATGAGGAATTATTAGGTATTATTGACTATTATTAGGTCGTAACATCGCAAAAAATTATTAAAAATTTATAAAAGCAAAAAAATTAATCATAAAAAATTAAGAAGATATTATATTAGTCCTCTAATTAAAAGCTTTATCATAATTATTAAAAGTTATTTTTGTACAAAAATGAACAATTTTTTCATGTACAATAAAGTATGCACGACAATAATAACGAGAAAGTAAATCATATTAAATCTATTATATCTTCTTAAAAGTATAAAGTTCGATAAGTTAAAAATTTAATTATAAACTCACTTAGATTGTCGCTCATTATGTAAGGTACAATACCATTTGGCCACAATGTAATTTGATCAACGTTGGAGAAAAAATCCCAATATTTTATGTGACTATCGTGGACACCCTTATTAAAATATTTTTTCCAAGCCTGGGAGTGATCTGTTAGATAAAGTACAAATAGTTACAATTATAAATTACAATAAAATATAATTATTGGATATATGTTAATTATCAAATTGATACCAGCAATTGCATAATTTTTTTCAAATTGGCTATTATTATAATAATTTATATTATAATTTTCCATAGGATTTTCTTTTATTGGAATTTCTTGGAAATTGGTCACATGTATAGCTTCATTTGTTGTTATGAAAACCAATATAAATATTGATATTTGTAGAAACAACATACTTATTTAAGAAAAATAATCTTCTACGTCAATTATTGGAGCTACTTATTCAATAATCTTTTATTAACCAATTGCTTTAAATTTTTACTTTAATGTCAAATTAATTTTTGTACGTAACAACGATAATACAATTAATTATACGTATAATATAGACATTACAATGTATATTCAATATCACGCGTAACTATACAATTTCTAACTATAGATTGTACTTCGTCTATTATTATTCATGTTTTAATTATTTTAGTAAAACTAGTATTTTGGCCTGTAGACAGTCCATTAAATAGGTAGTTTAAAATTTATGGATGTTGGCGCTCAACTGAATCGAAGGAAATATTACTTGATTAGCTTTTCAGCGAGTATTGAAAAAAGTACTGAGTGTAGTAGTTGTTTGGTAGCTCGATAAGATTTCCATTTTACAATATTTTGAAATTTATATTATACAGCGTTAATACGATTAAGTGTTTAACCCGATATTCCTAATTCTTCCGTATAAATGAATATTACTTTTAATAATATAATTGTGAAATATCACATTATTTAAAATATTTTATTAGATTTTGCTCTTCGTTCATTGTTAAAAAAAAAAAACTGTAATATAAACAGGGTGTAGTTATAAATAAAATTAACTCTCTATACAAAGTCTTTTTTGGATTTTAAATCTATACAAGAACGTTACTTTTCTCTTGTATACGTTCATATTTAAAAATATGAATTTTTACATTGATGTTATAGAAAATTGTAAAATGTTAATATAAAAATAGTTAATGTAAAGTAATGTTCAAAATTTTAGATTATATTTATTCTTTTTTTTTTCTTCACATTATTTTAAATTTCATTGTCCCATAAAACCATTTTAATGATGTATTTTTATTTTATTATATTATATTATTGATAAATAGTTGTTTAAAAATTATTTCGGTTACAATTAATTTTGTGTAGATGTGTGTAGATGTTGATGTAATATAGCGGTAGCATTGCCACATGTTAATTGTTTACATTTAAGTATTTATAAAAAAAAAAAATTTCTATTCTATTAATTCAATTAATTTCGAAAGAATTACTATTCTTCTTTAAATTTGAGAAAAATTCCACGTTGAGTTGAATTTCACCTAGAAATGTCATATATTTTTAAGCTATCCGCTAATCTTCAAATTTTCAGACTTTTCTATAATTAAATTACAAGTATTTGTCATAGTGCGTGATAATCACTTAAGGAATGTTCCCTAAGAATACCAATTGAACTTACAACTATACACCTTTTCATTTCTACAACTATTTTTCATTAATTTAATTAATTGTCACTAATTCCATTAATTTGCATAGTTGGTAATAATTAATTTGTATGTAACTGTATTACGAGTTATTAGAATAAATTAAATTTTCATCCACAGTTACATACACAAAAGGAAGCTTTTATTTAGTATATCAGAAGACAATATATGTAGGAAGAATATTTATCATATATTGGCAACAATTTTTCTGTATTTTAGCAATGACCGGCAAATATTAGGATCCTATGCCACAATGATTGTACAATATTTATCATTCAATAGGTTGTTTTAGAATTTTTATTCAACAAATCTGCAAATCGATTAACCATACTGTTCGTTGTAATAAGAATTTTTGGCATAACTTTAGAATTGTTGAAATCAATTTTTATAGTTACAATTTTTAATTTTATTTCAGTGTAAATTTTTGCAAATTTACAAAAGAATTTATAGGTAAGCTATATATTTTTAATGCATAAATTTAAGTAATTAAACTACTTACGAAGTACGCAATAGAAAAAAAAACCTTTTTAATTTAATGATAAAAAAAAAAAAAATAAAATTTTTTGAGAACGTTGATGATCTCCGCTCACTCATAACAGAAGCAGTTGAATCGACCAGTGTATGGTTTTTATTTATAACGTATCGTTTTATTTATTCTTACAATCATTGTAATTGAACATACGAACTTCTACGTAAGTGTGTTAAAATATCTTTATCATAATACCATTACAATTCATTACAATTTCTTTATTTACAGAAAATATTGTTTATTTTTTATTTAATTATTTTATATTACAACTAACAATTATCGAATTACCTATTTTAACAAAACATTAATATTAACTATCATATTCAATGTCTAATGTTAACAGAGATTACTAATTGACTGCTATAAAGACACTTTAGATTTTAATTGTTTCCAAATACTATTGGCAATAGGTATTTTAATTACATTGGATACATTATATAAGATAAAATCTAGGTTTGTTACTGATCTGTCAAAAAATAAATCGATATAACCATATCTATATAGACAGAAAAACTTACATAAAAGAATTCTATGGTCTATAGGTAATTACTCTCTATTAAAATTGAAATAGAAGATGTAAGTTTAGTATTAAAAGGCGAAATAACGAAAAATTAAGAGAGAGAGAGAGAGAGAGAGAGAGAGAGAGAATAAAATTTGATTATTAAATTAAATTAAATTTAAAAAATTAAATAATATTCATTTGAATGGAAGGACAAATCGAAGGATATTTTTTGAAGCGGAAAATATAAGATTTTGTTGGATTACGCTGAAATAGATTTATCATGGCAATTCATTCATATAATATTATAAATTAAAAAAATTTTTAAATATTTGAAGTTAAAAAATTTTGAAAAAATAATAAATTGAAAATTTGTAACGTCCAAAGGAAATATTTTATCTATTGTTAAAGAAATATATTATTTATTACAAAATGTTTAATTTTTAATCATTGTTCGTATTTTGTAAGAAAATTTTGTCTAAACCCTACTTGGCATAAGACTTAATTTTATAAAACAATTTTTTAATAAAATTTATAGTTTCCCATAGTTTCTGAAAATACACGCACGCATGCAGACACGCACGTATATATAACATCTAACATACGTATATTTTTTCCTCTTTTTTTCATTTCCTTATGCATTGTAGAGTAACTTAGCTTAGCAGGTATGCGAGTAAGATGAAATTTCTTTTAAAAGTCCATAATGTCGAAGGCAATGGTGGAACGTAAGAATTTAGTTTGGCATGTAATAATACAATAAAAAATGCCTGGATTGGAAAGGAAGTTAAATTATCGAGTACTAATATTATTGAGGGAAAGTTGAGGAGGTAAGAATGTAAAAGTAAGGGCAGCTGAAATAATTATTAGCAGAGAATAATATAAGAGATGATAATTTTCGGTCGTCGCATTCGTAATCGCGATGCCGTGTCGCCTAGGAGGAAGCAGTCGACTGGCACGGCTCCGCGCCTAATGCACAGCCTAAAATAGTTTCCAGATCCGACTGCAGTCGCTTGCCTCGTAAATATCAATTTAATTCTTATCGCTTTAATGCGGAACGTATGCGCACGCCGCGCACAACATATGCACATACCGACGGCGCACTCCGGCTTTGTGATGGGATTATTCTCGGGTGAGCAATAAAATTCATTTCCCTTCCCGTATTCGTCGCGCGTAAGAGTTAAATGTGAATCATGGTTATATCAAGTTAATCATTTTCAAGCGTTAATGCACCATCTGCTCGTTGATTAATTAATTAGGCGATTTCAGTAATTGGACTTTGTGACTCTTCTCAAAGTATATCGTTGGGATTAGATAAGAGGCAAATTTCACAATGGATTTGTTTATCGATCAACTTTCCGAGTGACATTATATTTCATTCGATTCTATCGAATAGTAATAAACTTTAAGATATTATGAGATACCTAAGGCGAGCATACGATATGATAAATTGGAAATTGAAAATATTTGCTTGAAATGGAATGAATTACATAGTTATTGTTGAAATTTTAAGAAATATCATTAGAAATTATGGTTGTCGTTTGATAAATTTATATTAATTTGTATATTATGAATATTGATGATTTATTCAGAAGTGAGAGGCGCGAATAAATCAACGTGTCACTTTATGTATAATTTTGCTTCTTCGACTATCGAATTACTATTGTTCGCAAACTTCTGACTAAAGCCATATCATCAATGTATATAATTAGACTACGAACATCGATTTCCAATGTTACGTGAGATTTGAAATTAATAACATTATTTTAGGTTTTTAGTATTTTGACTGTTTGAGCGTTTCTAATAAATTATTCGATATTAGTTAATTTAATAATATTTAGTAATAATTACGATCATGGTTTGTACATTGTGTGAATATGTACGCGATTATATTATACGGTACTTGAATTCAGTGGTGATCAATAATTGTGACAATAATCGACTTGGAAACGAAAAGCAAATATAATATGGTTAAATATAATTTGCAGAAAATGATAATAAATATATTTATATAAGATTACGTCGTAATCGACAACATAATTACGAACGATTGAAGAAACGTATTATCAATAATCTTTTTTCAACGTAGTCTTTTTGCCCAGATCTTCAAACTTTTTCTATGTCGATACGTTAAAGATAAAAAAAAAAAATTACGGTAAATATCATAAAATTTTTCATTATTGCCTCGCTTCTTACTACATTCCAAATATAGCAATAAACATGTTAAACCAGTTCTATATCATTAATTATATAATTAATTACTTTTATTGGAATAATAGCGACGTTTATTGCTTTATATTAACCAAGTTATCAAGGTTTGATTTAAGAGTAAAGAAAAACAAAAAATAAAAAAAAAGATGAAAAAGGATTTGATTATTTTACGATATTGATTTGAACAAACGGTTTATTTGAAAATTGTGCTGTATACACTTGATGAATCAAACTAATGATAATTTTAAATATCAATTTTATACAATATTATATAAAAAAAGAAAAATTAAAAATTATATACAATGCAATAAAAGCATTGAAATATATTCTATTGGTTCTAATATTGTAACAATTATTAGCACGTTTCCTTATCATTTTTATAATTCCAAATTAATAAAATTGTTTAAATTATCTGCCACTATATCATGAAACCTTCGAATAAGATAGACTTTGTATAAATTTTATTTTATATTAGATGTTTTTTTTTTTTTTTTTTTTTTTTTTTTTTTATAAATGAATATAATATGTAATAGTATATTGTAATTATATCGTTTCAAAGTTCGGCATTTGCAATTGCATTGATTAAATAAGGAAATAAACCTACATAATTTGGTTAAAAATATTGCATTGTTTTAATTGTTAATATTAATTGTTAAAAGAATTTTAAGGGTAATTTTAACGAATTGCAATTACTTCGAGATAATTATCTTTGAATTAATGGGCTGAATGTACACTACAACAATTTGAATCCTGACTCTGTATTGCTACAAAAAATATTTCATTAATTTATATTTAATTTAGTAATTCTAAGAGAGCAAAGTAGTATATAAGTTATATGAATGTTCCTTTATCGACAATTCTATAAGTTTCTTATAATAAATAGATAAGTTTGCAAGCCATTTTTACTTTAGTCGAGAATTCGAAAGTAACTTTACACAAAACATTAATTCCAATATACATTTTTATCTTTATATTTTTTATAGGTTACTTTGGGAAGTACTTGAATAAGTACAATGGTTCATACATCCCGCCAGGCTGGCGCGAATGGGGCGGCCTAATAATGAACTCGCGTTACTACAACTACAGCGTCAATATGAATGGCAAGAAGATAAAACATGGCTTCGAATACAATAAAGATTATTATCCGGATTTAATAGCCAATGATAGCGTCGCCTTTCTCAGACAGAGCAAGCACAATTTCGCTCGAAAACCAGTGATGTTAGTCGCCAGTTTCCCAGCACCGCATGGACCCGAGGACTCGGCTCCCCAATTTTCAAATCTTTTTTTCAACGTCACCACTCATCAGTAAGTTTAAACCTCGTCCATGCGCTATATATATATATATATATGATAAACGCGTGCATTTTCACATTTATTTCTGCATAAATATTTTTGCTCCATGGCTCATTATTAATTTGAAATACGTACTCTACGTTAATGTCCTTTGTACTTTATTGCAATAACCTTATGTTAATCTTACCTTTAATCTTTAATCGGTAATATTTTTCATCTATTATATGAAACATTTTGATATTTTTCCACATTGTTTTGATATTTTTATACTTGATAACACGTTAGTTTTATATTATTAGCCATTGCTTTATTTCTAAATGTCGACTCGATTTTACAATAATGTTCATAAGTATATATTTAGAAGCTCGTAAAATAAACTAGCAAAAAATATTATATCTCAAGTAATAGTAATTTATGAAGAAATTATATATATATATATATATTAACACGGTCTATTAAACAAACAAATGCCAAAAATGGAGAATTATAGAAATGCAGGAAAGGTAATCAATCGCTTGCTGTAGATATTTATGTGTACGTGTTTGATTATACGTTGTATGGCGTGT
>NW_011948420.1:10234087-10240714 GCF_000503995.2 Ceratosolen solmsi marchali
TAGGGAAAAGAGAATCATAATGTGCAAACTTTATGAAACCTCGCATGCAACCCGAAATTCTAAATCGTTACCTTATAATTAAGAGTTGAAAAGAAAAATTCTGATAGTCTTCGAAATTTCTAAATTATAACATAATAAATCTTAACAAAATGGTAGGTAAATGCTCTCATAAAAGTGTTATTGATCAACTATTTGCGATTAACATGGCTAAATTCCCTATTATTATTCCTTATGAATAATTGACATGCATCGTTCCGTTCACTTCAAATAATCATAATTTGAAATAATAATAATCAGCAATTAAGAATTTGTGGTAGCGAAATATTTCCATTAAAAAAATATAATTCTTACCAAGGTTGAATATTTTCAATTAAATATATTGTTGCTACTTAAAAGTCTCGTGCTTTTCAAATCCCTTAGACATACGAGAGAAGCATGTGATTATTGAACATGGATGAAATAAGTGAGAAAACAAGCTCGAGCATTACGCGAAGCAACGATCCGTGAAAAAAGAAGAAAAGATGAGAAATATGCGACGAACTAAAGAGAGTTAGATAAATAGAGATATCCAAGAATTATTTCTATGAATATTATAGTATCTATAATCGTGTGATTTTTCTATTAATTTTCAATAAAAACGATCAAATTTCTTCTTTTTGCTATTAAATATCAATAGCACATGCATTTTGTAATATTTTATATTATAAATCTTATGATATTTCCTTTTCTCGACAATCACTGCTGTAACCTAGATTAAATTATCATTTGTAAATTATGTTTATAAATTTTTTTTAGCATTACTTTAATTAACAGAACATTTAATGAATTTACTTAATGCAAGCAGCTTTTTTCTTCACTAAAATACGGCTGAATTACAAAATGATAATCCATAAAATGCGAAATAGACACATGCCCGACTCAACCTGTTCATGGTCGACCGACTCCCTTTCGTAGAAATAATCTCGTGATATACGGTGATCTCTCAAACAATTGAAAATCGTATGATTGATCTGTTGATTCGTGCTCATTCAATAGCAGTCAGTACAATATGTATTTACAGCAGTAAACTGAAAGTTGGACAACAATTTCGTCAACAATTAAATATAAACATTGCCGACTTATCCATCACTCTAATATACTGTTTATAATGTTAAAATGTTTACAAGTATAACTACAGGTAAATTGTATATTAATTTCGATATCGCCATTAGAATAAAAAGCACTCGTATTATAAATAATATAATAAATTGTAGATTAAATAGAATCAAGCTTTTCATTTACAATTTACTTAAAATGTGTACCATACAATAATATTGGACATAGGAGTAATTGGAAAGAGTTAACAATGTCGAAAAAGAGGCAAGTCAACAGGTAGCATCGAAAGATTATTATTTAAAATGCTAATACGCAATGGCATTTTATACACATTTCACAGTGTACCCGCGGGGTACTTTCTGCGTCTTTTTCACCCTTCTGTTTAAAATTGGGGATACCACTTGGCTTCGAATACCATCATTCCTAGTCACTCTCATTTTTTCCTCATACTCCACTCCCTCCTTTATTCCTTCATTTAACTTCCATTACAACGTCATATTCGGCCATATCGGCGACCGGTTCTCGAAAAAAAAAAAATTCCAAACTCATACATTTGTGACTCTGACTCGAAATATCGCACTTTATTTATCAATGTGTACTTTCGTACGTTAACTTTTCGTACCACTTATTTACGCTATTTCCACTTCAGCATAGAGCATACAATTACCACAAATTTTACCGTTCTTTTGCATTCTCTCTTGCGTCATTGCCGCTTCTGTCTGTATTTTCATGGCTGGCGCCGCCCTCGAAACGCGGTTCATCAACTTTGCCTTGTGCAACTGCCCCGTTACTGGACCCTCCATTCCTTTTATTCAATGTGCTTGCTCCTGTCAGCTCTGATTAGGGTTAACAGCATTAGTGATAATTGAATTTCATCGTGCTTAGCTGTACGCTCGGTGAGCAATTTGGGGTACACTCGGGGTTACTCGTTCTTCTGGTTTGGTTTCAACTTTTTACTGTCAAAATTAATGAAACCCTAGGCCAAGGCCAGATAATCGATATCTATCAATCCGAGTTTACTGAAAATCCGCTATTTTTGTTTAATGTTTTATCTTGCGTTACTGAATTGCTCATAAACTCTATCGATTCTCGTTGTCTCTTTCATCAGACATCTGTCACTGCTGCTTAGTCTTTACGTAAACGGTTACCATTTTTATTTCAAATTTTATTCAGCGCTCAAGTTCTTCTGCATACAATGCTTTTAATACGAAGTTTGGGTGACCGTGAGGTATCGTAGGCGGTATCTCCTTAAACGTAACAGATGTCGTGGGATGTGGCAGAGGCCCTGTAGTTTTTTAAAGTATTATAATAACACGATATTCCTCAATATTCTTATAACAGATTGTAGAGAGTTTATTAGAATTACATTAACCTTCAACTGATATTAAAACTCCAACTTTTCTAAAAAAAAAAAAAGTATTCGAATTGTTTGAGTAAATAAAGGATTAAATATTTATACCGGTCAATACACACGCAAACACATTCCCACACATACATGTATATATATATATATATATATATATATATAAACCTTCAATTGATATTAAAACTCCAATTTTTCTAAAAAAAAAAAAGTATTCGAATTGTTTGAGTAAATAAAGGATTAAATATTTATACCGGTCAATACACACGCAAACACACTCCCACACATACATGTATATATATATATATATATATATATATATAGATAGATAGATAGATAGATAGATAGATGGATGTAGTAATTTCAACTCGAGAATTATTTTTTACGTAAATTTGGAATTAAATATTCCATCGTATTGTAAGGAAAACTTGGGAATTAATAACACTTTATATGGGAATATCGGATGTATTCAATATGTTTAAAGTCGATCTACTGTATTTCAAATTAAAACTGTATAATCTGCATTATAGGTAGGATAATTTTCTCCCAAGTATAATCGCATAAAACGAAAAACGTTTTCAAATGTACTTATCTATGTAATTATCTCATAGAGATCGTAGTAATTTTATCCCATGAATTTGTTATTGGTTAGTTTGTGTAATATTTAAATTTTGGCTCTCTTGCTTTCTTTTAAACGTTTTTCTGTTAATTATATTATTAGTAAATTACAAAAAAACTATTCTTGTACGGGACGCTTAAAAATTTTCGACGGATTTTTTTTTTTGTAAGAAAATAATTCATTTAATAGCACTTATGTGATGGTAATTTCATATTTAAGGTCAGAAATAAATATTTATCAAGGGAAAATATTTTTAAATTAATAATAACTTATACAATCTCAATGTATGATTTTAAGAGCTTTGTTAAATATTATTGCATATCTTTGGAATATAATAGAAAAATTGAGAAATTCCATTACATTATTTAAAAGTACAAAGAAAATTTCAATGATTTAAAATAATTTATTTCTGTGCATCATTGTTTATTGTAATGTAAGATATTCAAGATTTCAATAATAAAAGCTTCGCATAATAGATATATTTACGATACGCAAGGGAGCTCGAAAATTTAATGAACTTTCTCGAATAAGGTATTATTATTCTAATTTTAAAATGCAACAACACTTAAAATTGCTAACAAGTGCAACATTTTATTATTGTTGTAAGTATTGTTTTTATAAAAATTTAAACTATAATTTTTAATAAATATTAACAAGCCCGTGAAATAATATTAATTAATAATTATTAAAAAAAAAAAAAGTCTATATTCTTTATAATTTGAAACTAAAATTTGAAAATATTTTATTTTAAGAATAAAATAATCCGTATACCACAATAAATATTTATTTTCATTGCATGAAGAAAACATTGTTACGTAAAGATTTAACTACTTCGTAAATTTATCTCAGTACTACTTGCTTCTTTCACGTATATGCTGTCCCATACAGTTTATCTCGATTATTTTTAAAAAGTCCGAAGCAAATACGAATACATTGAAATTTGTATTTAGAAGATTTAGTTTCATTACGTATCACTGTATGTATATACACTTTCATAGAATCAATAAGCTGTTGAATAATAAAATAAGCAGTTAAATTAATGGATAGCTTTATGAGATCCAGGATAAACATTTCCAGTCATTTACAACATAAAATTGTAGAATTATTTCAGGTTAAATCTAAAAATACAAATGTTTCGATGCAGTAAAATTCGAAATATTCTAACCTAATTTTTTTGTACGATATAAGTTTAAAAATTATATGATAATATTTTGATGTTACAAGTTTCTAAATAATATATATATATATATATATATATATATAATACGAATTGGTAATATTTGTCTTCTATATAATTATATATTATGATGTTCAATTGCATACAAGGGATTTACAAAATAAAGGAACAATCGTATGATATTGTCAGGACACTTCATCGTTACTACATTGCTTAATTTATATTTTTATACATTAATATTAATTTATTTAATTGCATCAAAGACTTGTATATTCATACAAGTACATTTTTCTATTGCAATTTATATATAATAGGACTTAAAAATTTATGAAGTTTTAGAGTCAAAATTTTTATTATTTTTACAGAGTAATGATGTTGTTATTGAAATTAAAAAACGTTATTAAAATATTTTATATAAATATATATATAAACCATCTAGAACGTTAGATAAAATATTTAGAAATTTATATCCGACTAGTTTTATATTTTTAAGGTTAATTACCTATTTGGTTTAAAAATTCCTCGCTTCATCAAATTAAAAGATTAAACTTCACATTTACATTATTTATAAAAATATTTTATTTTATTTATTTGAACTTTGATGTTGTCGGATATTACAGTTTTCATACGTGTTTTCATTTAAAAGCAAATGTTTATTAATTTTGGTAATCGTTTTCAAGGAAATAATGAAATTATAAAATAAACCCAAAATTATTATTAAAATATTTTAAAGCAATTTTTTGTTCTAAATGCAAGATTTAATTATTAATTGTGGGAAATGTTGATGCTTTTGATTCTTTGATTTTCGTACAAGGCTACATATTTTTAGGTCATGTGGCCATTATTGCTCGAAGTCATTGAAATTGAAAATACATGCTCTCTTGTTCATTGCTCACGCACATATCGTGACAAACTGGTTTCTGAAATTCTTTTTCCATGAAGCTAAACCTTGCGACTTCGCAATATACTAGCGTTTTTTGACATACTTTCATGAGGATGGAACAAGCGATATGTACGTAATCAGTTCAATTTTAAATGGGTCAATTGTCTATACGTCGCATCGACTATAAATATTATTTATACGCTTTATTTAATTAATGAAGATATTTATATTTTTGTAGAACTACATTCTATAGTAGAATCTTAATGTATTGGCTTTTGTTTTTTAATTATTATTTTACTAATGCCCAACCATATCTTTCTAAATCATAGTAAATTCTGCTTATAAATTCTTCTCTCAATTCTTTCGCAATGGAAGTTGGAATATAACGATTGTTCAATGAAAATATAAATTGGGAGGCAATGGATGATTGATTGCGTCGCGTCACTTTAGTTCAACAAATGCGGCAATGAAGATGACGACGGTATCCTTTAAGTCATAAGAGTATCCTGATTATTTCAATACACAGTCAGCACCAAACCATTACGCATATTATCATTTAGATAGATATAAGTTGAGTTCTGCGTAAATTTTGTATGAAATAGAATTAGACATTGTAAAAAAGAATACATTTGTAGAGATACAGTGTATTTTTACATATGTGTGTGTGTGTGTGTGTGCGTGTGTGTGCGCGTGCGTGCGTGCGTGTGTGTGTATTTAATGAAATTTTGTGCCATGTTTCATAAAGAGATAAATAAAGTATAAATAATGAAGAATTTATTTTGTAATTTAATAAGGAAATATATATTGATATACTCGAAATATATGTCTCGTTATAGTTGTTAAAATAATGAGATTTTTCATAAAATACATATGTTAAAGCACAAATGCCAATAAGCAGATTTTTGCAATATTATAAACTGAATTTATCATCAACTATGTAAAATTTTTACAAATAATTAAATGAGCATCCATCCATTAATATAATATGATGTGTTAAATTGATTAATTTTGTTATCAATTTTGTTATCAATGCACTTATTATGAATATATCAGTAAAAAAAATTTATATAAAATAAATGGTGATAATACGATTTGATATATTATTAAATCAACAAATAGTATAAAAAATATATTCGGATAGATTCTTCGTTATTATCTTTTATCCAAATGAGCAATATCTTCCAAATATCATTATACATATAAAATAATTTGAACGATAAGTAAAAGCTTTCATGCGAACGAGCTTTAATTCACTTATTCGGTTAGTTATTCAAACTCATTCCCTTTAATTTTTAGTACACCGGCATATGATTACGCGCCAAATCCAGATAAACAGTGGATTCTACAGGTGACGCAAAAAATGCTGCCAATTCACAAACAATTTACCGATCTTCTCATGACAAAGCGACTTCAAACTCTCCAAAGCGTTGACTCTGCCGTTGAAAGAGTAAGTATCGTTATGCATTCGTTTACGTACATTTATTCTTTTT
>NW_011948420.1:10240872-10263791 GCF_000503995.2 Ceratosolen solmsi marchali
TTTTTTTTTTTTTTTTTTTTTATTTTTTTTTTTTTTTTTTATTATTCAAGCACTACATTAAGAAACGTCACTTTTATGCGCTTGAGAATTTGCCGAGCGAAATTACTGTTATCCTGTGAGTGAACCGTGTTACACAATAATAGTATTACCATCCATTTTGCTTTAATGAAAATTGTATAAAATTGTTCATTGGATTGTAATTTAAGATTTGGTTAAAGAAATGTAAAGAACAGAAATAAAAAACCTCATAAATATTTAGATCTATCAAGAACTGAAAAACTTGGGCGAATTGGACAATACGTATATTATTTATACGTCGGATCACGGCTATCATTTGGGCCAGTTTGGCTTGATCAAGGGCAAGAGCTTTCCGTTCGAGTTTGACGTGCGTGTGCCATTCCTGATCCGAGGGCCGGGCATCGAGCCAGGATCCGTGTAAGTTTCTCACGTGATCAACCTATAGTATAGCCCTTTTTATTTGATATTCTCCCTACCCATGCGATTACGTTGTAGAATCGTCGTTATATTTAGCTACGTTGCAGAGTAGATGACATAGTCTTGAACATTGACTTGGCGCCGACCTTCCTGGATATCGCTGGCGTTGAAACACCGCCAAGAATGGACGGGCGTTCATTTAAAAAACTCTTCTTCAAGTAAGTCTTTTTTCCATTTCATCATTCTTCTTCCTTTGCTTTTATCCTTTCTTTTTCGCTGTGAAAAACGTTTGGCTTTTTATCAATAAAGATTATAAAAATTTTATAGGCATGAATATACCATAATAATGACGTTATATTATTTTAATTTAATTTTTATCTTATGAACGTTGTTAGAAACTGGGTTGTTTTTTTGGCTAGAACTGCCAATGTTTCGATAGCTTTAATAATTTGCCGTCCGTCCTAGCTGATGCTTGGGTCGGAATCAAGTCGGTGGGTTGTAGAAATGTGTATATTGTGCAGACTTCGTTAACATATGGTTTATTAATAGTTACATTAGTAATAAGCAGTATTCAGTTCTTATAGAAGAGTGTAAAACTTTCTCTTGTCGCAATGATTGTGGTTGCTCCTTGATGGTAACGATGTCATGACGTCTGCTAATGTTGTAAGGATTAGCAGTAATATGCGCACACTCCTATATAGGACGTGTGGCCTAGAAAGTGTAAGGAAATACCTTGATGCTATGCTTCTTGCAGCCGTATAGTTTCTCGTAATGCAGTCAGCACCCTTGACTGCTTGTGAGTTATGGCCTCACTGTTTTAGCTTTACTGATTGACTGGCTAGTTTATTGTTGTAAAATTTGACGGAATGGCTTAATTACAATTAGTGTAACCGAGTGACTGTTGTATGGCAGAAAGCACTGGCTGAATAGATTAGTCGAATAGCGTAATGACTGATAACTGTTTGAATAATTTACTGATCGAATAATTTACAACGAACGTTTAGGCGTAGTGTGCTTCCTTTAAATATCCACGCGGCAGCTTACTTAGCTAGCAACAAGTTATAAGTGTTGCTATGCGAAGACCATATGAACATTGTATGGCATTTGAAAATAAGGCTTTGAAATATTCGAAAATTCTCGGAATCAAATGTTTACAAATTTTAATAGCTAGAAGGCTTATACTTTTCCAAAAGTCACAATAGATTTTTTTTATGATTGGTTATGGATTGGTCTTGTCATGGTGGTCGAAGAAGTCCTTAATGTAGCCAGTCCATCCTTGCCAGGATGGGTATCGATAACTCGAGTGAGAGCCATTTGCATGGTGAGAGGCGTTGATCAGTGACAAGCACCAACGAGCCAATCTTGGTGCCATTTAATGATTAACTGTTACTGCTGTAAATAATGAGCTGACCATTGTGCGCACAATTGTTGTACACGTTGTTGAATAAATTACCAACTGTGATGCATCAGAGAACCCATGTACATATAAGTATGAGGTGCCGTTTATATCGAGCCAACGTGGTGTTGTAATTTCGGTCAAATTGGCGAGATCCTTTCCAATAATTGACCATTGCGAAGAAAGTTGCTATGGCAACGTTTCGTCCCATTGGATCTTATGTAGCAACAGCTCATGCACGAAGATTTTTGCCTTTATCACGACAGATGAAACAGAACCTAATGGATCAAATATCTGAGCGACGTCAGATAAAATGAGGCGTTTAGTAGGATTGTTTATTTCCACCAAATTTTTTTCCTGTCGTGAATGTGAATTTCTCCTGCTTTGAAGACCATATTAAGCCAAGTATTTTGGTAGCGCAATCATCGAACTTGATTGGGGTGTCATTTCGATGCGCGCTGATTGCGGTGATTACATTTTGATGTTTAGCATACCATTTTGCCAACGGGAAACCGCACGCCATGCAGAGATCTCGTAATTGGAGTGCGACTTCGGTTAACTGTTCTGGAGTGTCTGCACTTTCTAAGATGTCGTCTACATATCTGCCATGGGTGATGGATGGCACGGCAAGGGAGAATTTGACTCCCTCGGTTGGAATAATGTTCTGATTGCCAGAAACGAAGTACCTCTTGTTCCATATGTGACTGTTGTCAAATGGTATGTCACTTCTGTCCCTTGTTCGTATATTCACAGGATTCTCTGAAGGTCCCAGTCATTCGTGTGGATTCTTATATGCCTGTACATTTTAGTAATGTCAGTAGCAAAGAAACATCGTTGTCTTCTGGTCTAGATTAAAACATCTGATATGTTGAGAGTCTGGATTGAAATTCGGTCCAATATGCATTATGTCGTTGAGTGACAGACCTGATGTTGATATGCTGGAGCCATTAAATACTACTCTTAGTTTGGTTGTAGTACTATTAGGTTTGAGCACACCGTGATGTGTCAGATAGGATTGAATTTGATGACCGTTAATCTTGTATTTTTGTGCCGGGAGTTTGGGCTCGGTCAAACAAATGTAAATAAGTAGAAATTAAAATTTTTATTGCAACGAATTATTTCATCTATTTATGGAAATTATTATTCTTATAAAATCAATTTTATATATTAAAAAGAAAAAATATTATATTATTGGAATTTTTCTCTTATTCGTGCCCGGGAAATCCAAATGAGATACGTAGAAAAATCTAAGATTGCAATATTATTGCTTATACGTCATATTTACAATATTTCAAGTAAATAATGTTTTTCTAAATTTTTATTATTTATACTTTCTCGTATTTAACAATATCTTAATAAATAATAAGATACTTCTTCTAAATTACCTTGGTTTGAATGTGAAATCCTCATTAATTATTATAGTAACGTACGTACAAGTAAATAACATAATAGTGAAAAAAAAATATATATATATATATATAAAAGTCCTTATATTTTCTACATATAGTAACAAATCTGGACGGCGATCCAAATGTAAATGGCCCGACACATTCCTGATTGAGTCTTCGGGTCGACGCGAAACACCTGAATCGATAGCTGAAGCAAAGGCTCGTGAAGCAAGAAAGCAAGCGAAATTAAATGTCAATACTGCAAGTATAAATGACGACGGTGACACAATAGATTCGGAAGACTCGATCTCTAGAAAAATTAGCGAAAGCAACTCGGATAACGATCAAGACTTTTCTGACATCGACGATATCGGTGATGCCACTTTAGGCGATCATGGTAAACGAGTACTTTTTTATATTTTATAATGTGAAAAGAATTTATTAAATATTAAATGTATCAAAATTTTTAAGCAAACAATAATTTTTATGATTTAAGATAACTTTATGATTTACTGAACATATTGAGAATTGTTAAAAGAAATATTGAAAATTATGCAATAAGATAAAAGTGAATATAATCATAAAAATAAAAATAAAAATAAAAATGGATTGCGATGAAAATATTATACAATAATCTTTTTGGTAATTTATTTTTAACATTTACGTATGCCTTAGTATTGAATACTAAGAAAGAAATTCATAGTTCTTGTAATTTATCAATCTTAAAAAAAAAAAAAAACCATACTTTTAATGATCTCTCGATCAACAAGTTAATCATTTTTGTATTGACTAATTTGATATTTTTCTAATATATCATATAAAACTGTAATATACAACGATTAAATCCATAAATCCATAGCAATCTTTAGGCAAGCCTAACATTTACTTTGACTGAGTTTTACGATAAAGATCGATTGAAGTTTATCAAAGTTGTAGTAGAATGTCTAAAAGTAAATGGCAGTGGTACGGCTTGAGATCTCCTTGGAATTATGACGAATCATACCACTCGGGGATTAATGTTATCGTCAAAGTTTAACGTCACAACTTCATTACAGCTGAAGCTGAGACGGATAGCGAGTCACGATTAGACAACGGCGTGATCCAGCCGCATCAGAGACAGCCAAACAACTTTCATTCGCTGAAACATGCGCGACTAGCGGCCGAGTGCTCACGACCCTCGGCCCAAGCGGACTGCCAACCCGGGCAGAAGTGGCGCTGCGAGAGGGAGGGTCAACGCTGGCGCCGGCATAAGTGCCGAGGAGATGGAAGCCAGGAGCAGATCCCAGGATCGACCGGGGCGACCACTCCCCGTAACGCTTGGAAAAAGTGTGCCTGCTTCACGCCTAACGGCGTCGTTTACAGGCGCCTCGAGGCCAACGACTTTAACGGACACCGTTTCGTCTTTGGCAAAGAGAGCAGGTTCACAGGTCCTTACGGACAAGTGCAGGCGGTCGCTCCTAGACGAGGTGCTTAATTTTTCCCTTGCACATTTCATGACATTTATCGAGCGTTCTATTTTGGAAAAGCTAGAGGTAACGAATATTACGTCGGCTTTTTGGTCATTAGAAAATTTTATTCTATAAATAAAATTTACTATCCGTCAACAATTAATTATGCATTTCGATTAGTATCTTTTTATTTCTCTTTTGCTTTTCCTCTTGAATATACTCATGTAGGATTGATTATCGTTAAAATAATTTCTAACTTTGCCTTGATTTATTCATCGTAAATTTTGTATTAATATTTCAGGTATATTTAATGGAATATTAAATGTTTATTAAAAATTAATAGAATCCGATGTGCTTTTTAATTTAAATAATTTACTTCAATCGATCATGAATAGTTTTAATAATATTTATGGTCTATTGTTCATTAAATAATTGCAAGAAGAAGAAAAACGGAAACTTTATAATCTATTAAAAATTCTGGAGAATCTTATATAATGAATTAAAATGATTATCTAATAAATATATTATTCGAAAGAGTTTTTTTTTTTCATTTTATTTAAATAAATTTCTTTTATGATTGCAGTTTAACAGAACTCAAATTTATCTTTTTATCGGCAACAATTTAATGACTTGGATCGTTTTAAAATTTACAAGCGTATAAATATAAAATATTTTACATGTTACACTTATTTTATATTTATTTATACGTGTGTGAATTTGAAAACGATTTAAGTCATTTGATTAAATCAATTAAGTTTGTTCCGTTCTTACGCCTAACGTACAATCAAACTACTTTCTATCAGTATAAAATTAATTCAATTTTTAGTTTATAAATTTTTAAGAAAGGATCTTACTATCTGTTATTTAAGTACATAAAATTAGTTATAATTATATGCAGTTAATTATTTTCCTTATATTTACATTTTTACAAAATTTAATGTAATTTTAAATTCAGAATCATTACAATTATATGCTAAATATTAACATTAAATTAAATTAAATTCTAATGTATACTTCCTCCAGTATTGCATACTTATTATTATAAATGTTATTAATATATGCAATACTAAATTATCTTTATCTTTTCATTGTGAACGATTGTATTATTATTTATAATAATATGCTTTATTTTCGATGCAATGTTATATTAATAATAGGAGCTATCGTTAATGCACATATAAATATAAATAAATTGTTGTAACAAATCTGCTTATTTTTGTCTTACTTCTTTTAAAGTGCAAGGTTGATTATTAATTAGAAATTTTAAAAGAAAATTTATTTTTTTTTTACTAATAGATTTATTACATTTGTTTACAAAAGTTTTAAAATATTTCATTTTTAATAGGTAAAAGAAATATAAAAGATGGCAAGTTAGTCAGAGATTCGGAAGACTTTGATACTAAGACATTAAATGCTTTTATACATAGTCATTTGGACATTGACGATATAATTACTAGGCATCACAGAATACGTAGAAGTACTACGAAGAAAGATAGTATTGAACATGTGACTAAAATTATGGAGAGCATCGAAGAAGAATTGGATGATCTTAAGGTATGGATCGTAATTTACAAAAATCCAAATTTTCTCCTGACATTCTAACATTGAAATAAAAATTCTAAGTACCATGTTCTAATTAACGGTTCTATGAAAATTCTCCTCGTGTCGTAGAGATAAATTTGCTATCAAAATTAAAATACATACGCAACAAGGCACATAGATTTTAGATTCTGTCCTCCGAAAAACAGAGTACAGTGATAAAGGGCCCAACCTCTCGACTATCACCGTAATCTCATCGCTATACAGACTTATCATAAGTACATATCAGAAACATTAATCATATAGCGATAATTTAATTGAATTTTCTTATCCGCGAGTAATCGCGTAACTTGTGATTATTCTCCGGCATTATTTTTGCACACCTTTTCAAGAAGGAATATGAAAGTTATTTATCATTTGATAGCAAATTTTTTAACAAAAAATAAAGGAAATATTTTTTTTTATCTTAATAAAATGTCTAGTAATCCATAAAAAAAAAAAAAAAAAAAAAAAAAAAAAAATTTTTTTTTAAAAAAAAATTGTTTTGCATCATTGGAAAGAATAAAACTTATTAAATTATCTGAAATATAATATGGAAATTTTAGGCGAAACATTCAAATTCGGATAAACAGTTTACACCAAAATGTTCGATCCTTCCTCGTGGTGATGTAAACTGCACTCAATCCGTTTATAAGGATCCAAACGAGTGGCGTATATCTAGAAAGGAAATCGAACAACAAATTCGTAATATGAGAATGCAACTAGAGACTCTAAAGGCACGTAAATATACAATTACATTTCTCTTTCGATTATCATATGCAACTAGATAGCTATATTAACTGATTATGATTCATGTAGGAGATCCGACGTCATTTAATGCTTAAGCGTCCACAAGTATCGAATAATGAAGAACATGAACAATACTGGCCAAAATATGTAGATGAGACAACGAATAATTCATCACAGTATAAGGGACATTCACGACATCCCAACATTAATAGTAACGTCTCTCATAATCACACAAGTCGGCATCACCGAAAGCATGAAAAAGACGTTCATCATGGCTTTGAAATTTCAACCAATTCAAGTCCCATTGTTTCTAGCGGTGCACGCACCGTCAATTATCAGAACAGGATTTTCAGCGCCGGTAGTGAACAAACGACAGAGAATTCCGCCTTTTCGACGTCAGGAATGGAAGGATCGATGGCTTTAGCAACGCCAAGACCAAAAAAAAATGGTTGTCGACAGAAAATCGAGAGTGCTAGCGGCTTACAAATCAATACCGATGACGAAAAATATCAACAACGACGTAGAAAAACTCATTTACGACGAAAAAACAATACCTTATTAACAAATAGTGTACACGAAGATATTGTAACTTCGGATGCAAGATCGACCGAAGCTACGGTGGAAATTACCTTATCGGAAAAATACTTTGTAACGGGAAACGAACGTAATGACAAATCTTCTCAAGTATGTTATTATATTTATTGTATGATTTTGTAAAAAAAAAAGAAAAAAAAAAGAAAAAAAAAGAAAAAAAACCTATATATAATTCTTAGTAATTTAAAATTAAAATCATAAATTGAAATAGGTGTAATTAATTAATAATAAGCATATAGAGTAAAAATAACGAGTTAATTCAAGAATTTTTAAAACTTATCTATTAATGACAATCTAATATATTTAAATAATGTACTATGGGAATTTATGGGAATTTGTCTATATAAATAAAAAACAAAAATTGAATTCAATTTGAGATTTAATTATATCAAATAATGAATTTTCGTAATTAAACTACGCAAATGTATTGTTAAAAGACATTTACGTTAAATATACGTTTACGTACTTTCAGAAATATATAATTTTGAATTTGATACAATTATGTAATTTTGCTCGTTGAAATTATTATAAATAATATTGCCTTATAATTCAAAAGCTATTACCAACTACTTCAACAATATTAACCAGCGTAAAGGCAGCCGAGGACTCTTCGGATAATTCACTTCTGAGACGAATAGTACAAACTACTGATAATTATGAACATCCTTTGGAGTCCATTGACAAATTTTCGATTTCCTCGACTGATAAGCCTACTAGTCGTACATGGATCAATGAAAGCACTATGAATATAATACTACCAACAACCTCGATATCTTCAATATCATCAACGAGTTCAACAGGGACAACGACAGAGACAACCATCAGCGCGGCTAACAACAACGAAAACTTAGAATGGAATCTTAATCCAAAAAAAACTTCAAAAACATCACATCGGATTAGACCAATAACTAATTTAAATAATCATGGTCGAAAAGATGAGTTCCTCGATTCAACGGATAAGCAAACGCGAAAACATCCAACGTCGTATTCTTCTAAAACACCATTAACACAAGAACTTCAACATAAATGTTTTTGCGAATCGGATACTTACATTAGGTAAAAGAGCATAAGATTGCACGTTCACATCTTCTTAATGTAAATAATTAGATATTTTATATAACTGCAAAATTTAAACAGAATAAAAAAGTTTAAAATAAAATTAAGGAAAAATAGATAAATTTACTATTTATTGTAATACCATGTAGAAATAGCCTGGTTATGTATTTTAACTACATTTTAGTAGAATAGTGACTTATTTTTTTGTTAAAACTTTATGTAAAACTACTAATTCTTATAGAATAGTAAAATATTTTAAATTTAAAATAATTTTCTATAATAATTTTAAAATGACATTTCTAATGATTTTAATACATTTTTAAACTTTATGCCAATAATCATTTATAAAAATTGCCTTTAATTCAACTACAACTAAATTATTTTCAATAAATACATAATTTTTAAAAATATAATAAAATATTTATCAAATAACCACAAAAGTATGGAGTTTAAAAATCATTTTACCATCATTTTACCATATTTTCTAATATTTTATATTAATTTTCAAATATTTGATTCTAAACAAACTATCTAACAATAAATTAGAATATACTTTTGTCCCAATATTAAATAGTTTTGCGATTATGTCATTCGCTAAAAATTATTCCAAATAATACGATTTGATATATATTTAGTAGATGAATTAATTAACAATATCAGATTGGAATTTGATGGAAAGGAGAAAAAATAATACTTTAAAGATCTATGTATCGATATTTAAAAAAAATTTTAAAGCCAGCGTCATTAATAATTCAAATTATTGAATATATTAGAGACGAGAAGGAGGTGGCGAAGGAAGAAAAGCGAAGACTCAAGGAGGAGCGTATACGGAAGAAAGAGCGCAAGCTCAGGAAGAAGGCCAAATTGGAAAAGGAGTGCTTGACGGAAAAAATGAACTGCTTCGAACATGACAATGATCATTGGCGTACTGCACCCCTATGGAACGCTGGACCTTTCTGCTTTTGTATGAACGCCAATAATAATACGTACTCCTGTCTCCGTACCATTAACGCTACGCACAATTTTCTTTATTGTGAGTTCACCACTGGTCTCGTCACTTTTTACAACTTGCGAATCGGTAAGCCCCCTCGTTACATTTTTAGATATAAGCACGTTACTGAATAAAAATTGATATACTTTTATCAATGTTATTATGCGTCTATGGACAGGAATTTGCCTAGAGTTTCTAAATAGAAGGATTAATTGTCTGTCTAGAATTTGAAAAATTCTTTTCAAATACAATGAACTTGTAGAAATCATATCGATCTTAAATTTTAATTTATTTCTTGAATTTTACAAAAATTAGAAATTAAACATTATTATTACATAACAAATATTATTAAATCGTTTTTACTACAATTGGTATATTCATTTATTGTTCCTTTATATAATTCATAAACGAGAATAAGAAAGAAAAACAACAATCTAATACGTCTAGGGTGTTTACAAAATTTTATTGTCGAAAATGTGAAGAAATTGTATTCGCGTCACTTCCAAATTACGAGTCGCCAAGAAAGATTTTGGATGTTTCGTAGGTCTTTTCAATCTTAACACTGAACATTGAAGTCGGAACTCTAAAATCTCCATAAATGTTTCACTCCGAATCCCTCCAATCTAAGAATCATGGTGCTCTTGCGGTTTATACATAATCTATACAATAAGTAATAAAATGAAAAATAACGAATTAAAAAAAAAAAAAAAAAAAAAAAAATTAAAGTCGGCATCGTCTACATAGAGTATGTGACATACCTCGATGAACGCAGGAAATATATTTTGTAAAAATATCAGTTGAAAATCAGTTGATTTTGAAAATAAATTTATATCTCTTTATAGACCCATTTGAGCAATGGAATAGAATATCCTCGTTAAATCCACTGGAAAAGTCATACCTGCATGATCAACTAGAGCACTTGAAACGATGCAGAGGCACTCATGATTGTACCGTGGGTGTTGCAAGAGAAAACGTAAAAGATATGCTTATTCAGCAACAGCAAAGATCTATGCTCAAAAGAAAATATTCCGATGCGTTTGGTGAGTTTAATGAAAAATAATGCAATTAAATGTGCAAAAGTACGTGAGAATCATAAAAAAAAAAAAAAAAAAAACAATTCGATTTCTTAAATACCTAGGTGAAACTTTCGTTCCATCAACTTTACAAATAGTCAGTGATAGTGAATTACTTCATTCGCAAAATCGAAGACGCAGTAAAAAATGGCCCTAGTAATATTTCTATTATTCTTATTATAATAGGTTTTATAATTATAATATTTCTAAAACTCATTTTTTATTTTGTAGTTTTTGGAATAGACATAATCGAAGCTGGCAAAGTAGCAGGCGATATCATGATGATATAACGAGTCTAAGAAGGCAGCGGCATCACACGTAGTTTTATTAATCAATTGCTAATTTGATTTTACTTTTTGTCAGTACTCTTACAGAGATATTGGGTAATTAATAGTTGTTTTTAACATTACTTTATTTAACAAAACATAAAATGGCAAAAATCGCAACTAATCCGCCATCTCTGCTAAGAGTCAATAAATAAAAATATAACTATGATTTAAGGAATTTTTAGATAAACTGTATCCACTCATTAAAAGCAAATATGTAAGAATGGGCAATTTTAATTCATCAAAGAGATTTTTTTTATAGAATTATAATTCTGATGTGCTTGACTGTTAAAAAAAAAAAAAGGCAAATTACTGCTTACATAGGCTGCCTTGACAATCAAGAATATAAAAAACGTAGCGATAAAATTGTTTCAAACATTAAATATTAATATTTCAACAATTAACAAAAAATTATCCATGTTGCCCATTTGCATTATGTAGCAAATAGCTTTCTTCTGATAATAAATTTGTTTTACCAATTCTAGTTGGCTAAGTGAATAAATATCTTAAAGGAAGGAAAACATAACATTTTTCCTGTCAATGCTATTTTTAGAATGATAAAATTGTTTTAACTTAAAGTAAATGTAATTAATACAAAGAACATTAACAACAATACAAAAAGAATCAATAGTTTATCATAAGCTTTGACTTCAAATTGCTTTATGTCATTAAATCATTTTGATTTTCATAAAATTTTGTTTACACAATGCCATTGCCAGATGCATTTTATATTAATATTTATTATTCAGTATGAAAAATTAGAAAAAATATAAAGCATCTACTGTATATTTAACTAATTTTCAATATGAAATAGCGTATGATTTGGTATATCTTTTTTTATGCAATTATTTAAATAGTTTTACACTTTGGAGATACAATAAAAACAATAATTACAACATTGTGTTAAAGCATGAAAATTGAATATGTATATTAAATAATATTAAAGGCACGTAAAGCCAATGCCTCCGATAAAAAAATTTCTCTGAATGACGACTTATGTTAAATTATATAATTTAAATATAATGTAAAAATATTTTCATTTCTACTAAGTTTAAGAAAAGTTGTGTTTCATAAATTATTCGATTAAACTATTTTAATTTGCTTAAATAATTTTAAGCTCTAGAAAATAAAATTTCTTTGTTATAAATTATTTTGTTTTTATTATATTTTTCTTTCTTTCTTTCTTTCTTTTTTTTTTTGTTGTTTTTTTTTTTGTTTTTTTTTTTGTTTTTGTTTGTTTAAATATTAAAAATTCATTTTTTTCTTTACAAATCCTTATAAATCTATGTTAATAATGCTGAAACAATTGAACTGAATTGAAACAAATATTTTATTAGTAAAAATATATGTTTATAATGAGTGTTTAAATGATTGAAAATACTCTCTTGGCCTGATATTATTAAATAAAAATAGTACAAACAATATGATATGATAAATACTGCAAAGTGATATTTTATAACCTAATCACATATTGGAAGAAGTAAAAAACTCTTCGATACAGATTTATCCATCATCTTTTTTGGATTATTCATTTTAATCGGAGGAATTTTTTGATTATTCTACTGTTGATAAAAGATATACATATGAATTTGTTACATGTATTTGTAATTAATATAAGTTATATTATTTATAAATTTTGAAAATGTATAAAACTTTGGCATTAAAAAATACTTTTGAAACTATCTACACTACTATATTTTATTATATCTTACTTGTAATAAATAATATATGCCATCCTTTTTATTTCACTAAATAGAAACATCCAAACTTTTCAATGGATAAATTTTTGAATATTTTCACGTTCTATCTATTTATTATAATAGTTATGGCTTAAAATACTAAATTTAAAAATCGAGTGTCTCATCAAAATCATTATAACTTTCAAAAATACTTAATTTTGGTACTTCTACATTAAAGTGTTTATTAATATTATTATCTACCGACTTGACTGTAAAATCTGTGGAATTTATATTATCACAATCGTCTATCATATTGATATTAATGTTGTCATTGCTGTTAGATAATTGAGTTTCTAACATTACACATGTATTTGAAATATTGTTCGTATCTTTTATATCTACTATTTCTGTGGTTTCCTCTGAATATGTTTCTGTAACATTAAATGCTTGTTTGTTTGTTTCTGTGAAAGAACTCTGCAGCTTATTATACGAAATATTATTTTCATCTTGAAAATTATGCAATCTACTTTTAAATTCGTCATCATTTTGATTTTCATGTATATAATTAAACTGCTCCTGTAAATTTGTTGATTTCTCTCCTCTCTCAAAATTTATCCTTTGTATATTAATTCGACAATCAGTTGGACATCCTTTAAAAAATACCTACAAATAATTAACAGAAAACTCAATAAATTAAAACATAAAATAAATATATAAAATTGAAAAATATTCTTTAATTAGAAATTGATGAATGATTTTATAAAATTATTGATTGGATAAATCTATTAATATTATCACTATATAAGTTACAATCGTTTAATTATTAATTATTCAACTGTACATATTGCTTGGGATATTTTTTATTATTATATTTATCATTTTATAAATAAAGAAAAATAACAAAATTTTATATTTAAAATATTTTATATATAATATATATAATAAATATATATTCAACAATTAAGTAATAATAATTTCTTTTGAGATACAAACATGATTTAACACAAATAATTAAAAATTATAGTATCTATTTTGTTTTTGTGTGATATAATAAAATATTGCAATCGTTGCAAAGTAAAATTTGATTTCTTAAATTCTTTGAAAATGATTCCTCGTTAAATTTAAGGTAATATGGATAATAAATTTAATTGTTTAATGACAATGTAAAATAAATATTAATTGTAATTATAATACATACATGCATCAAATCTTGTTTTGCACCACAAACTTTACATTGCCATCGTTTTGCTTTTTTCTTGATATGACCCTATAATAAAATAAAAAAGTTAATATAAATTTGCATATTAACTCTAATATTATTGTATTAACTTTTATATACATTATTAAAACATTCTATTTTGTATAAATTAATTTTCTTAGGTTATATTTGAACTTTAATAATGATGCAAATTCAATGAAATTTCGTTTTAATTTATTTTCTTAGTAATGAATAATTATTCATATAAAAATTACCTGAAATATTTTACATGAATAACATTGTAATACCCAAGTTTCTTGAAACATTTTTTTATTTCAATTATTAATAATTTATATGAATTAACGAACAACTTAACAAATTTACTATGAATTTAGAACTTAAATTCAAATTGAATTAGAAACTGTAAAATCTGACACATGTAATATTATTGGCTTCTATTTAAGTTTCTACCATCGGGAATTCGTATTTCGAAAACTTATTAAAAATGGCGAATCTAAGAGGTGTATTTACATTTTCTATGATGTGCCAACATTACATTTAATACATTGAATATTGGTAAATTTCGTATTTTATTCATTATTATTGAAATACCCATGAAGCTGTAATAATCTTTGAGAATTATATCGCAAACATAATGTTACCGAATTTTACAATAAACCACAAACAACATTTACAATTTTTATCCGAACAATCTGCACAAGGTAAAAGTCTAACCTTTGTTTCCTCTTATAATAAATAATATTATTGAACTTTTGTAGCACTACAATTTTAAATCTTCATATTTTTTTTCAGTATTACAAGATTTTTGCAAATTAGCATTCGATTATTTGCAAAAAGGACCAAATTTTAAGCTTTACAGTGCTGCAGCACGTACGTAGTAAATTGCTATTTATGCATTTATAATATTTATAAACTTTAATGTTTTTTTTTCATATCTAAATGAATGAATGACTTATAAATAATTTATTTTATTGAGAAAAAATACTTTAATACCTAAATATATAATCCTGCATAACGTTATAAAAAATCTAATAGAAATATGTGTTCAACGAATATTTTCTTATAACATTTTAATATAAATAGTGCATCTATTGCATTGCATTCCATCGATTATTAATTTTTATATGAAATATTGAATTATTTCTTATGACAATTTTTATTGTTGAAAGATTTAAGGGCATCCAGTGTTGATGCAATATTTTTCATAGTTTTATTGATTATTTATTTTATTTTCAAAATGTATTATTAGATTTATAATTATTTATTTTATAGGAAAATAAAATAGTTTAATCCAATTTGAAATATTTCAATGAATAAAAAATGAATAAAAACTCAATTGTAATAATATTTATTTATTTCATTCGGCTCTTAAGAAATACTAAAAATTACTTATATATATGCCTGTTTTATATTATTTGTTTTTACTATAAAGTATTCATTCAAAGAACTTCTATATTTCTATATTTCATATATCGATGATTGAGCAATATTATTTTAAATATTCTTATACAGTTTTATAGAATAATTTTCAAATGATTAATTTAAAAAATGGTATTAAACAATTTATCGTTTTATTCAATAATTTTGTAACTAAATTAAATAACGCTACTTAGAAATCAAAAAGTAATATATAAAAATATATTAAAATAGTAATATGTACTATTAAGCAAAAACTAAAGTTTGTATTCTTAAAAGAATATTCATTAATAATTATAGAGAAGTTACAAGTTGAACCTCAAGTTATCAGAAATTCAGTCGAAGGTCTTCTAAATTTATTACTCGAGTGTTGTAAATGTAAGGTAATATAATTTCGCAAATAATTTCAAAAATATTTATTTTATTTTATTCCATTTTGCTAATCATTTATACTGCAACATTTATAGCTTGAAAAAAATATTTTTCAAGAAGTTGTTATAGGATTAGGTTTTTCCGAAGAACAAGAAAATGTATTGAATAAATTATATATGATTAAGAAACAAGAACTGTCAAATGCACTTTTAAATTTTGGTATAAAACTACCTCAGTATCATGACATGGAATGGAGATTTGAAGTTCAGGTATAAATATAATTTATGGCTTTATAAAATATTTTTATATAATTAGTATAGAAACTTAGTATAGAAAAAGTTTAAATTGGATATAAAATTTTATTATTATAATATTGAAAATAAATAACGAATGTAACATTTTAGATTGCATCTAGATCATTACTTCGACAAGTGATTCCATTGGTTACTTTGGATTTTTCATTAAAAAATACTTCGAATTGCGATGAGATAAAGCATGTTTTGTTACAAACTGATCCAAACAATTTGCTGCATCTTGCCCAAGAACTTGAAACAGCTGTGCATGAAGGCCATAGTAGATACATAAGAAGCATTGCAAGAATCGTTGATTAGTTCTCACAATATTGTTACAAAATCATATTATTTATATTATGTACATAGAAAATAAATTTGCTTATAATACAAATATTAGATAAATTTATATTTAATTATAAATTTTAATTTCATTAGAATTTTGAAGTAATAGTAAGTTTGTGGATTTTTATTTTTACATTACACTTTTATACAATAGATCAAAATTTCAAATCAGCTTTATATTTCAAGAACATGCAAATAAGCTGTTTTAAATACTTGAGACAAATTATAAGAGACAAAGACTAGCGTCATCCAACCTTGAACTGATCCAAGAATATGCAGAAGGTTTCAGTTGAATATTTTATTGAATAATTGTATTAAAGTATTAAAGTGTGCATTAATATAAAAAGGTAATTGGAATATTTATCATTGTACTGATCGCAATCATTCAGTAACCGCAAAGTTTTTATATCCTATTAATTTAGTCTTTTTATTTCTAAAAATTTTCTTCGGTGCAAATTATAATTTTCTTAAGTATGTTGATTTTACTATGATAATATCTATTTTATGCTAACTAACTAATTGTGAATAAATATCTTTTCTATAGTGTATCATAATAAAATTAAATTGTGTTTAAAACATATGCAATAAAGGTACCCAAGTTAAGAAGTGTATGTCTGTCCACAGGAAATGGATCTACTAGTGCCTGCTACTTCTAATATAACTGCAAATGCTTTAACAACTACAATGATTAACATTATTCAGACTACATCCATAACAGGACCCCATTTCGCACATCGGATCATGAGCTTCAATAATGAAACCGTAGCGGATAAACTGCCACCAGAAATGCTTCATCTCGTCGGTGCACATTGGTATAATATATTCATATAAAATATAACACTCTACTATGATCATAATTAAACGAAAGATTAAATGTAATTGAATTAATTCTTCAATTCTCAATTAAGATTGCATTACTTAAGTTGTGTATAAATAATATTTTTTTTATATATTTTCTTAGGTATCAATTTCCTCCCCTATATTTTCTTTGGCACAAGATTTTAGGCTTGGTTATGATTTTTCTTGGATTAATTGGTTGGGCTGGCAATGGAGTTGTAGTATATATTTTCTTGGTAACACCTAATCTCAAAACACCAAGTAATTTACTTGTAATAAACTTAGCATTCTCGGATTTTTTAATGATGACGATCATGTCTCCTCCTATGGTTATCAATTGCTGGTTTGAAACATGGGCTTTGGGTATGAATAAGCTTGATCTAAAGATCGTTTCGATAATGATGTTTTATGATAGTCACAGAAAGCAATTATTTTCTTAAAAGGTCCTCTAATGTGTGATATATATGCATTAATTGGTTCCTTATGCGGCGGTGCCTCAATATGGACAATGACTGCAATAGCATACGATCGATATAATGTTATTGTAAAAGTAAGTTGCAATTATTATTATTTAAAATGCTATGAAAATGTATTACAATTTTAAGAATTAGCCGTCAATTAGAATGATTTTTCTTTATTGTCTTTTAGGGGATGTCTGGAACCCCATTAACAATGACACGAGCAGCTATTCAAGTTATTATTATTTGGCTTCATGGATTACTGTGGGCTATTTTACCATTAATTGGATGGAATAGGTAATTAAATTTCTCCAACCAAATAAAAATATATAAAATAAAGTTTTTTAAGCTCCATAAATTTATTAGGTATGTACCCGAAGGCAACATGACATCTTGTGGTACTGACTATGTATCGGATGAATGGCTCGGGAAATCTTATATATTAGTATATTCTGTTTTTGTTTACTATACGCCGCTTTTTTCTATCATATTCTCTTACTATCATATTGTTTCTGTAAGTAAAAATTCTTATTTATTATGTATTAAAGCCTAAGTTGTATTTGTAAATATTGTTTCACCTCGTTAGGCAGTTGCAGCTCATGAGAAAGCAATGCGAGACCAAGCTAAAAAGATGAACGTAGCTTCCTTACGTTCGGGTGAACAAAGTTCGATAAGCGCAGAAGCAAAGCTAGCCAAAGTAATGGATTATTAATCATTAAGTTCTTTTCTTAAAATTTTTGTAGAGTATGAAAGGAAAAATAATTAATTACAGGTAGCTTTAACAACTATATCTCTATGGTTCCTGGCATGGACACCATATTTAGTAACCAATTATATGGGAATTTTTAATAAACAGTACATCACTCCTCTTTGTACTATTTGGGCATCTCTTTTCGCAAAAACAAATGCTTGCTATAATCCAATAGTTTATGCATTCAGGTAAATGTATGTTGTAATATATTTGTAATATATATTTGTAATATAAAATACAATTTTATATTACATAATATATTATAAAAATATTATATATATATATTATTTTATATATATTATATATATATATATATATAATATATTATATATATATATATATATAATATTATATATATATTATATATTATATATAATATTATATATATATTATATATAATATATAATATATAATATATATTATATATATATTATATATTATATATATTATAATATATATATATATATTATATATATATATATAATATTTTATATATAAAAATATTATAAAAATATAATATAAAAAACAAATATTTGTAATATAAAATACAATATTACAAAATGTGTGGAAATTTTATATATCGATGATATAATATTCTCGTTACAGTCATCCAAAATACAGAGCTGGATTAAAGGCAAAACTACCTTGTTTAGTTTTTGGAGATACAGACGAACAAAAACCAGCTAAAAAACAGGCTAATGATGCTACGTCAACTCAAACATCCGATGGCAAAGCATAATTACTCCTCTTGGTTATCTATCATATAAAGAAGACAATATTATTGTAAAAAAAATTTACTTCGTATATTCTTTAATTATATAATTTATTTATAAAATTTTTCAAAAAGCACATTAAAAAAATTATATTTTATATTTTGTAGTAGCAAATATAACAGTAGTAAAAATGTTTTCTTTGCCATATCTCCAATGTCTTTAAGAAGTATGATCATGTAAATATTACTAAATATATTATTATTATTATTATTATTATTTTATAAAGATAATATAAAGTATAAAAAAAACAACGTTACTTTTATTCATCGTTTAAACATCAAATTAAGTTTTACTCTAAATAATTCATTTGGTGTTTACTTGCATATTTATTTGCACAAATCATATAATTCCTTATTTTGTGTTTGTTTGTTTGTTTATTTGTGTGTGTGTGTGTGTGCGTGTGTGCCTGTGCGCGCATGTATATAAGGATTTTGCAGTAGCATAGTACATAAAGTAAATCAATATAATAATGTATTGTTAAAAATAACATTGATTTTTTTTATTATTTTTTTTTTTTACATAATGGTTTGGGATTTATTACTTCTGAGCTTTTTACAATAAATATAATACAAACTATAAAAATAAAAAATAATTTTGATTTTACTATAAATTATATTAATATGATATTAAAGTTGAATAAATTTATTAAAAGATAAAAGAATCAATTATTCAAACAATTTACTTATGGCCTTACGGTAAATATTTGTGCAAAATATAACATTAGGAAGTTTTCTTACTTTAAGAGTTTACATAAAATACAAATTCTAACTTTGTAATCGTAAATTATTTTGATATGAGATTTTTAAACTGATATTAAAATGAATCCATCGAACGTAAATTATTTATTATTATTTGTTGTTCTTCAATTTTACTTATGTATAGTAACATATAGTTTGGCATTAAAGATAATATTCATAAATAAAATATAATGACAGAAAGGATTAAATTAAATTAAATCTTCATTTAACATGTTTGCTATGATCAGATAAATAAATTCATTTTTCAGTTCGCCAAAAATTATATTACATTTTTTATACATCGCTGCATATTAAAAGCCAACTTATATAAATTAATTATTAATTTTGGAGCACATTTGACTAAATTTTATATATTTTGATTTTGACTTTATCATGATAATATTGTTTAATATAAAATTTCAATTTTGTTTGAATTGTACAGTGATTGATTATTGTTTTAGCTTCGCATTTTTATAAATGCAGAAATGTGTAAAATTGTATTACATTTGATTTGTAAATATTTAATTATAATTTTCACATATAAATAGAAATTTAATCACTCGAAAGAAAATTTAACAGAAAATACGAATAATTATTAGTTTATCTTTAGACATTTTTAGAATTAATAATGTCAAGTCTACAATTTAATTTTTTATGAATAATATATTTACTTTATATAATGATATTCTAGATGTATTTGACCAACTATGTCATTAGCATTATTTTGATAGGAATTTTCAACAATCTTAATTGTTATTATTAACCGAATGCATCAAAGCAATGAAAAGATTTTGACTGAATTATCGATTATTAAAATATTGAAAAATATTAGAAATTACGTAAAATTGTTTAAAATATGAACGAAATTGCATATTGTATTAAAAAAAAAAATATATATATATATATATATATATATATATATATATATATATAGAAAATTAAAACATTTAATTAATTACATTATGCAAACTTTTCACAATATATATATATATATATATATATATTAATATAACATTGGCTTATAATGTAATGATATTTCATTTTTCTTTTTGTAAAAATATATTCAATTATAATAGTTTAGAAAATCATTTTGTTTTCACTATCGATAATACATAATAATGATTCCATGATAATTATTTAGTGAAATAATAATCGCTTTTTATTATTGATGCCTAATAGTAGTTAGTAAATAATGAATATTGTTTATAACATTACTTAATTAAAATTGATGTATTATATTATGTATAATATTATGTATAATTGATGAATAATATTATCAGATAGTATGAAAGCAAATGTTAATAAATGAATAACTAAAGTGTTTTTGCATGTTGAATGCATACAGGATTTATTTCAACTTACAAAATTAAATTACAGATAAAATGTATAACGCCGCTGTAGGGTTTCGTTAAATAACACGTCTAAATTCTGTAATATTATATCAGGGCGAATATTATACAGCCATAGATACGCGCTTTATAAAAAAATATAATAATAAAGTGACCACCGCAGATAAGTTATGTTAATATTAAATAAATCGGTAAATCGATAATATATCCGATGACAGATTGAACGACTTATGTTGTGGTGAATGACAAGTCGCAATTCTATTACGGATGATTAAGTTACTATGATTGACTTAACAATAACATTTATTTTAACGTAAGCACATAATATTGATATACTAGGATCGATTTAGTGTGTATTTCGTGATTCTTTGGCAATTATTAACGTAGATAATTAACATAAGTGACATTGTTAAGTTACTAATACAATTTACTTTCAAATATTAGGGAATCGAATACATCCACCTTAATAATGTATTACCGTTTCTTGTACAATTTTAAAAATTGCTCTGTATGCTTTATATGCGTGTACATGTTAAAAGTTTGTTTAGAAGAGGGACAAATAGACAAGCAACAAATCAAGCCTGAGTGGATCAGTTACAAATTTCCAATACAGAAGTGACACTTTCTCAAATTTCTCTATATACTATTATCATCTCCATTCATCAATATTTACAAGTTCTTTTTTTTTTTGTTTTTTTTTTGTTTTTTTTTTGTTTTTTTTTGTTTTGTTTTTTTTTGTTTTAAATACAATCATGTCGAATTACATGTATTTACCTTTATTTTACAACCCTTTCTAATCTACACTACCCTTTTCAATGTAAAAAGTAACGAGTTAAAAATTCTTTCGGTATCTTGACTTACTCGTAAATATTGCAGTAACTCTTTCCTTTTCATTTTAAAATTTCAATAAAGTTGCATTATTTCTTGACGTTATCAACCTAATTTCCATATTAAATATCAAATTAATTTCAAGTATTTCACATTATTCGTGTGAGTGGACTCTCGTCGTATAACATTTATAATTGCTCTTTTAGAAATGAAATTATAAGAATTGTTTGGCCGTTCATGCATTTGATTTATCGTTGTCCGCAACTGTTGTTACGCCTGAAACAGTGGAGACGGCATCGGGAGCTGGTTGTTCCGCACAAGATAGCGAAGGGAATCTAGCGAACAGAGCGGCTCGGTACTTGGGATGACTAAAAACAAATAAGCCATTACATTTACATATAATGTCAATTGTAATATCATATATTACGAGGAGAGACAGGATTGATAGATGAAAAAATGAGAAAATAATTTTTATAGGTAATTCCTGTAATTAAGAATCATCATTATTATTATTGTTATTATTATTATTGTTATTGTTGTTGTTGTTGTTGTTGTTATTATTATTAATAGAATATTAATGTTGTGAAAATTCAAATTATTAGCCGAGCAGCGGCTAATTGATTTTCATTGCGATGCCAGAATATCAAGTTTTACTGATTTATTCAACGAAACTTCAAACTACAATTTAAAAATGTTACATAATATATAAACTATTAAATATTATTTATATAAATTAAAAATTATATGTAATAAAGATATTGCACAACTAATTTGTGAAACGTTGTACAAAACTTAATATATATATATATATATATATATATATATATATA
>NW_011948420.1:10263824-10264746 GCF_000503995.2 Ceratosolen solmsi marchali
TTTTTTTTTTTTTTTTTTTTTTTTTAACACAACTTATCACGCTTAAAATTTTCTTACTATTTTCATGTATAAAAACTTACGAGTTTCGATATCTAAATAACATATTTTATTTCATAAATCCGCGAATTTGTCTCTTAATGCTCATAATATCGTATCCAGGTGTATTTCTAAGGATTAAAAGTATAAATAAATTGATCGATTTACTGAAGTTGACGAAAATTCCGAATAAAAGCAAATATCAATGGAAGAGGGGACTTTCTGTGCATGTAAAAAGATTATCGCATTAAAAGTTTGTAGTCTCTTATGTGTTCGTTATATTGCCAAATGTGATAAAATCTCCGTAAATTTGTTGCATTTCGCATAGTAAGTGAATATACGTATTTGGCTGAATACACTTACCTGATGCCATAGACAATTGGATTATAAACAGCGTTGGCTTTAGCGAATACCGATCCCCAGATCGTAAAGAGCGGTGTGAGTTTTGCCAAATCGAAGATACCAGCCCAATTGATAACTAAATACGGTGTCCAAGCCATGAACCATAAGGAGATTGTCATTAGAGCCACCTAATGAAGTATGTTTGAATAATACTTATTAACATTGTCAGATGTATTATTAAATATGTTATTTTTTTTTGTTTACATTTACATTTATTTCTTAAGATCTGAATAATTATAACAATAGGCTAATAGGATATTTTATCGCTGTTCATCCATATTAGAATAATAATAATCATTATTAGTTTTCTTGTAACGTGTGCTTAATTGCGAAAATTACCAAACACATAACAATCATTAATATCTAAAGTGTTTTTATAACTTATGCATTACATAAATTCAGTTGCCAAATTGATTTAATGTATATTTCTTATTTATATTTCAAAATAAATGAATTGATCTATATATATATAATATCGTGCAAT
>NW_011948420.1:10264763-10329910 GCF_000503995.2 Ceratosolen solmsi marchali
TTTGAAATTAAAAAAAAATAAAAAAAAAAAAAAAAAAAAAAAGAAAAAAAAAAAAAAAAATAGTGTGAATTTCTTAATATTCAAGTAAAGAAAACATGCCTTGGCGAGTTTGTTCTCTGAACTCTGCGCATCTCCTTGTCGCAAAGAGGCGACATTCATTTTCTTCGCCTGTTCTCGCATATTCTTTTCATGTGCAGACACAGCTTTGATAATGAAATAGTAGCTGTAAATTATAAGTAAGAGCGGAAGGAAGTAGACGAAAAAGCTATATACGACAATGTATGATCTGGAGAGCCAGTCTTTGCTGAAATAATCAGTACCGCAAGCAGTCAAATTACCCTCGGGAACGTAACTGAAATAAAAAAAAAAAAAAGGAATAAATTGACATGATCGTATAGATTGATTTTCAAGTAATATAATAACAATGATATGTTGCATGCATTTGTCGTAAATCTTAATAAAGTTTCGTTTGATTATTTATCTAATCATCTTATAATCAATGTTATTGTAATCTACTTAGTTTCACAATAACATAAGCATTTGTAACAGATTTATATCGTGATTTTTTTTTCTTTTTTTTTTTTTTTTTTTTTTTTTTGTAAATAATATTTACAGCCTAGGCTATTATTATTGTTCTTACTAATAATGCTAAAATTATAACATTTTGTTTGAAAATTATTAGAAAATCTTATGAAAGAAATGTCAGAACGTAATTAAATCGATGCTTATGTATATTTTTTTTTCTATTGATAATCCGATAGTTCTCCTATTTTACACTTTTAACACAGTTGTTTTCGATATCTTTCTTATATGAAAAATGAACCTATTGTACAGTTCTCTCTTTACTGATTGTAAAATTGTCAGAAAATTGATTTCTCCACTATCCGATACTAACACCTGTTAATATATATTATCGTGCTAATGAAAATGAAACCGATCCTTCACATTATTATATTGGCAAACAATAGTTGCCCTTCAAATTTTGTGCTCTAAACCATCGATCATAATTTTAAATAAGGCAATAAGTAAAATTATCGATTGTAAATTTATAAATTGTTCTGTAAATGAATATTTTACAGAAACATATTTCTCTTAGCTTACGTATAATTAATTAACTAATCAACCAATTAATCGTATAGAATTGGCTATTTATATAATTATGGCTGATTATGATATTATAAATTAATATTAAAATATAAATAAAAATTATATGCGCGTATTATATACAATTCATTGGCTCGAGCATCGATTCTATTAAATTTATGTAATTTACTTTAAATTACAAAGACTAATTTTTCATGGATACGCCCGCGCGCGTAATACTTATAGTTGCAAAATTATACCGATTCCAGCCAAACAAAGGTGCGATGGTCCAAATGGATGCCATAAGCCATATTCCAAGAATTCGGAGCAATGCACCGTTGATAGACATTGGCTTAGCCGACAGACCCTTGACGATTACATTGTATCTGTCGAAAGCGATCATGCACATTGTCCATATGGAGGCGCAACCGAATATGGAGCCACACAATGCATAAACTTCGCACATCAATGGTCCAAATATCCACGTTTCATAATAGCAGTTGATTACCTTAAATTAATTTCTTCGGTTTATTACGAGGCACTTTTTAACTATTTCAGACGATAATAAAACATTGAAAAGTAAAACTTTTATGTTGGTCAATGTCTATTGGAAACGCTAAAGGCGTTTTCCCGTGATTTCTAATGATTGTAATTTATAATTTATCATGATAAATCAGCATTTTCGCATTTACATTCTGCAACAACTTTTACTTGTCATTTATTTGTGGCGTTTGATTAAAGCTATCAAACTACGAAATATATTTATTTAAACATTTAATTATTAATATTACAACAAATTTTTAATTTATGTATAATTTAAGTAAAGTTTTTATATCATTGCTCGTTATTGTTACTTGTAATTTGTGTATTTGTACTATTTGAGATTATCATGGATTTTATGAAATTTATAAATTTATAATTATCACATTCCTATAATTTATACAATCAGTAATTCATAAATATATTTGTAAATTATATAATTGTAATGTACATTTAGTAATCCAAGTATCATTAATGCCGTTACATTATATTGAATCAAAAAGTTGTGTCTACCGATTAAATATTTTATCTTATTTATATCTCTTAAATGAAAGCTATACGTAATTAAATAAAAACTATAAACTATCTATAAATATATATATATATATATATATATATGTATATATGTATGTATTGATAGATATATTTATAATTAATAATATCTGCTTAAAAAAAAAAAAAAAAAAACTATTAGATTTGCACGATTGTTTTTATTTATTTAAGCGATAAATTAAAATAGCATTAGCTTTTTATAAGAATTTTCAATTTTTTTAAATTAACAAATTTTTATTTGCTGAAATCCTTTTAATCTTCATAAGCACTGTAATCTATATTTTTTTCAATTATTCAATTATTTAGATCATAAATTATGGAAATAAACATATTTTTTCTATTTCATTTGACTACTAAATTTGTTGTTGTTGTTTTTTTTTCCATTATGAATAACGCATTTAATAATACAAAATTTTTATCAAATTTCAACTATACGAACTCGAGTATATTTATAATATAAGTAATGAATCTACTTAAATACTAATCAATCTGCAACAGTAGACCTATCTACTGTACTTGAGCTCTGTAGTGTTAGTAATAAATGAGACGATTTTTTTTATTAAGACTATTTTAAAGAAGAAACCCGTCTTTTCAACAACAATAACTATTAGACAATCTAGTTAAATAAAGCAAAGAAACGACAAGATTAAACAAAGCGTGTCGCTGCTTTACCATAGGCGGTGACATGGTAAACATCATGCAAAAATCAGAAAAGGCGAGGTTGATGACCAGAAGATTGCTGGGAGTGCGAAGAGACTTGGTACTTGCGAAAATATAGACCACCATTCCATTGCCGATAACCGAGACGCAACCAAGGCAACCAATGACGAAGCCAAGAATACCATACCAAAGAGGATTCATAGGTGGGAACTGGTACCAATAAGGGTCGATCATGTGATGGATTTCGGGCGCGGCCTTATCCACTACTGTCTGGTTATTGAAGCCGCCATAGCCGCCGAAGCCGCCACCACCGCCGCCGCCGCCGCCGCCTCCGCCTCGTTGGGCCATCGCGGTCAGAGCCGCGAACACTGGTCCGGTAGGCGATGTCATACTGATTTCTCCTATAAAATCAGGCTGTAATTGCATAAACATAATATGTGTAAACTGCTATTGCAATATTTTCAGTAATTTATGAATCATACATATGCTAAATTTACTAAATGTTCGAAAAAATTTAATATTGTATGGCAGATTTCATTTAGATTGGATTTAATCTAAGTTTAGATTAGATTTAATCTTTATAAATTTTTATAAATATCACGCGCGCGTTTTCATATTTATTCATTATCCCCGTGTTTGGTAGAAATTTAATAAAACAACTGTAAATACTTTTACTATATATCAGCGATGAATTTGCCGAGTAATTTGTTGCTTCGCATATTGCTCTAATGCAGCATTCTTATATCATAAGCTATCGACAGAAAATTCTTAATGCTTATTCTCGTAATACACCGCGTAATTGCACTTTACTCGTATTTTTAGGGTGTCCTTATTTATGTCCTTATCAAGTTCATCGATTTCCGAGTCACTTACGAAATACAATTACTATTTAGGTACATTTATGTGATTATAAGACTGATAGAATTTATTGTTAATGTAAATTTATGTATTAAGCATTTAATAAATATTTTAACTGTATCTAAAGTATTAAGGTATTTTTTTTCTTTGTTTTTTTTTTTTTTGTTTTTTTGTTCGAGAAATATTATTTTAATAATATAAGCAAAATTAGATTTCACTAAATATCGAGTAAAAATGTACATACAATGTATCTTAATACCAGATTATCTAATGCTTATTTTATAGGATTAATATTTAAAGGTTTCTTTTCTTCCGAACGATTATTTTACTATTTGACAGTGTTTTCACTACTTAAACAAAAATATTTTGATATTTGCAAATATTATTTTATTTATTATATCGATCCTATCCATATTTAAAGAATAGAATGTCACGATATATTTTCTTATTTTTAAGAACTGTAAGTAAAATTTTTATGATGGTGAAAAGTACTTTCAATTAAAAATTAAAAACAAATACTATTAACATTATCTAGCCTAAATTTTCCTAATACTACTAATAATGATAATAAAAAGAAGAAAAAAAGTAGGAGGAGGCTGAAGAGGAGGAAGAATAACAGTAAAAGTATTAATAATTGGAAAAGAACTTAATAATGTGGTTTCAGTATTGACAGTAAAAGTTATGTATTACATCCGCTAATTACACCACGTCGTTAAACAACATTAAAATTATTTCTATACTATTTTTTTTTTTTAAATTTAAGTCATCAAGTATTAATTAACGCATTAACGCCACCTTTTAAATTAGATAATACGTTATTATTGCATAAACATCTTATTAATAGCTTGGGACATTTAAGAGATTGGTTTTACGTAATTAAATGAGTTTATTAAATGTTAATCAAAATATTTTTTAATTTAACTATTTATCTTTAAATGGTATTGTTGTCGTTTGATGAAAAAAAAAAAAAAAAAAAAAAAAAAAAAAAAAAAAAAAAACGAAAAACATTAAATTATGGAAAATGCATATATTGATGTGTCGTTATAATTTTAGAAGTTAGGTTCCAACGGTCGACGTGCCGGATAAATGTTTATTTAATATTTAAACACCATATAGAAGATGCGAATGAATACATAATAGCGTATTAAAAATGTTGTATTTGAGATAAAATTCAATTAGAATATGTCATTTTATATGAAATAGTTTGCGTGCACAATGAATTATGCTATTAAATGAGTAAATAATACTTGAGAAAACAAATGAGATGTAGTTGATATTAATTAAAATGTCGAAGCCTTAGTTGTAATTGTAATCGCAGATTTCAATAATTTTAATAATAACAGTGATTATAAACGAACCAATTATACTCGTATATTATCTTAATTTTCTGCTTAAATGCAACTAATTATTTTTCAAATAGATAAGAAAAATATATTCCTTAGTTCGGACGTTTGCGTTACGATAGAACGATACTCCCAATTACGCGATAAAAGCGAGTGTAATTCATCATAAAAGAGATGAACTCTTCGAGGTTAATTGTAAAACAAAAGAGATGAAAAAAAGAGCTACAGAAATGGAAATAATATCGATTATAATATTGATACAATTGATAATGATGACGATATGATATGGCTAAATATTTCAATCTCAGCAATTCCAATTAGTGTAAATAATAGCGCATAAATAGTTAGTAACAACATTTGTTGTTACATTGAAGTATCCCAAGAGCCTGGAGCTCTGTCCTACCGATGCAATATCGGTATCGATACAACACTTTCGATTTATCTTCTAGTTGCATTGAAAGGTCACGACTATGGTATTATCGAGCACTTAATAAGCCTTTAGTGTGAGAGAGCTACCATGGCCTTGGGATACTAATTCAAGCACAATTATTGCATTTCCATCCACTGACTCGTCAAAGTCAACACTCGTACAAACGTTAAATCTGATGACATAGTCTTTGTACTTAAGACTCGTTGTATGGGTATAGAGACTCGGTAATAAAATCACTTATAAAAATTTAAGTTTAATAGAGCGGTAATAAGTCTTGATAAGGTTTGATATGTTCACTGAGTTAGGGGATGTTAGGGGCGTGTTGGCCCACCTTGCACGGTCGAGACTCCGGGCCGAGTGTTTGGTCGAGGAGGGTTGGGCTCGTGTGGCACAGCCAACTGATGGTCGGAGGATGTAGATACGCGTTGTTCTTGGTTGCGGCTCGTTCGAGCTCCCGTGGCAATCCCACTTATAAGTGTGCACCAGAGGCTACCGCTCGCACTCCCTAATTCTACCCTTCCCCGTGCCACTCAGCACGTGTCGCCCCTCGTCAACGCGGGCGTGCGCCGATCTTCGCACGGGAATGTCGTCACTCGGATTCGACTTAAGTCGCCAAACAGCCTTAAGGAGATAGCCTTATTGAGTTAAAGCGGATCTGAGGAATATCTTGGCTTACCTTGAGACCTTTGCCTACGTGCATGCGGAAGCCATATGCTGCAGCGAGGTAAGGTATGCTGTGCCTCGGCTCCTTAAGACAATGTCGACAGCCGATCCAAAATTGTCGGCTCTGGAGTTCATAAGAACGGCAGCTCTATCAACCCTCGTCGATCTCTCTTTCTCTCTCTCTCTCTCTCTCTCTCTCTCTCTCTCTCTCTCTCGATGCTGTGACAAAATTTTTCATGTCACTCGGTCAGCTACCCTGTCGACTAATCTTTTGCCAATCCCGACATTGGCGTTACTTCTGATACGAGCTACGGTCAACACTTAATTAGCTGGCTACGTCGCTTTTTACCGCGATATCTACCAATTTCGCTTGTCGTCGTTTCGTTATTGGATAGATTACCTTGAACAATTAGTGTGTTGTGCCAGGCATACGCGCATCTTTTTCATAAGATTTTATTTAACAGTCGGCCGTATTACTGGCTTTACCAAATGCCAGTGCTATATCGTTTATATGTATTTTATCGTTATATTCTAATATTGTGCTTATTGCATTATTAATAAAATGTTGAAACTACTGGTAGTCCAATAGTGGGAAAAATATTTTGCAAATATTAAGAAAGTATTTTTGCCTCCACTTATTTTGCAGAAGTATGCAGCAATCTAGAATGTAATAAAAATAAATTCACTTTTTTTCCACATGAAAACATTCAAGGCAGATCAAGTCATTAATATATTTTACAGATGTATAAAGGCTTTTTTAAATTATCACCTTTTAATTATACTTTAATAGTAAAATTAATTATTTTTTACGATCATTTGAATATGGTATGGTTTGATATGAATATTTGAATGGTTGAATACGCTACTATGGTTATTATTAGAAGAATTGCATATGTTCTTGTAACACGCGCGCACGTACGCACGTTTTTTTTTTTTTTTGTTTTTTTTTTTCCAGACTGATTTTTTCCAGATGATACTTTCATGTGAATAAGTTGCTTAATACAATATTCAACAAATTAATTGTATACTATATTACTGTATTTTAGCTTTATAATTATATCCAACAAATTATTTGAAAAAAAAAGCATTAATTTATATGACACTTGATATTTTAAGATATTTCATCCTATCTATGAAATAATACAATAATTCTATTTTTATGCTATTCAGTCATAATTAATTCTGAAGATATTACTTAAGATTAAATTAAAATAAAATGTAAAAAACAAACTACAAGACTATATTTATAATCCATTTTGTGAATGTTATATACTACCTTTCTACTTTTTAAGGAAATTACTGTTAAATATATGTTTCGGATTGGAAAATCGCTATATATACCAAGCAAACATAAAAACAAACAAAGAGCATATGTATATGAATAGAAAACTTTTCAGAACAGAATATATTAGGAAATTATCAGCACATTTAACTTAATAAAAAAATACGATGAATAAAAATATTACGTTAACATTCTAATTATCTCATTAATTTAACTTAATACGTTCGCATCACAAAGTTTTTCCTGGTCTTTTTCAGCTCTCTTATTTATATTATGCTCTCTTATTCTACAAATTCTTGATTGATTTCATGATTTCTTGATACAATATATAGTCAACGATACAAAACGATAAATATTATATTTTGATAAATTTTTAATAAGTATTATATTGTAAATAGTAAAGTGAAAATTATGAAACTAAAATAGACTTTAATGCACAAGAATTTTCAAGTCTTCGGTAGGATAATAGAAAAGTAAACAGTCATCAAATATATAAAGATGTATGTGAAAATTATCTAAAATTTAATGATTAAAAATAATCGACTCGATTAACGAGTCAAAAAATAGATTTTTGTATATTAAATGTTTTATATTAAATTGAATTAATATATCCTTAAAATCATCATAGACAATCTAATAGTCCAAAAACTAAATTACTAAACTAAAAATTTTAAATACGTTTTTATAGAATAGTAAGATAATAATGATCTTATTAATAATTAAAATATAATTATAAATTTTTATAAAGCTATTAGTTTTCTTAATTCAGTCGTTTTCTTAATGTAAGTGCAGTTCGCCGACAATAAAAATACATTTAAATTTGTTTATACACAATTTCTTCTTATCAGCGAATTAAGTAGCTGAAATACTAGCAATGGATTAACAATAATTATTTATTCAAATATCTTGATAATAATGTAGAATTCAATTAAGAATTATAAATTATGTTTGAAATATGTATCCGTATATATTGTAATTAAAAATATTGATTATTGCGCAATGAATACGAGTACCGTAATAATTAAATCCCCCGTGGATAATTATAACAAAATATTGTCAAAATAATTATAAAATAAATTCTGCTTGCAAATATTTCGCTTGTACATTAACGAGTTGTAATTAAAAATATCCTATTTATCTGGTAAAGAAGTTATTAATTTTTGTAGTAATACATGATATTTAACAAAAATTAATTCCTTCGCGATGCTTATAAATATGCATACTCATATTTATATTTGTTAAAAAAAACATTGATTGGATAATACGTAAGATAAAAAATGTATAAAATTTGAATAAAAACAAACGACTATTAATAAGAGGTGAATAAAAAGTCAAATGTATTTAAATTAAAATTTCTATACAAATTATATTAATTTTTTCTAATTTCAGAAAATTTCATAAAACGTTAACGAATAACTTAATAAGTATACACAGCATTAAAGCATATGCTTAACTTTGATTATATTTTGCTCGAGTGATAAAATTTTTTGAAATATATTCGTAATTATTCACATTTTTTATATCTACAAAAGTGCTCATATTATTATAAAATTTCAAGACAGCGAGAGAATGTATGTTCTTGATGAAAAGCGGCATCACGTGCAACGCTTACACGAGTTATTAGACTTGAGAATTTAACAGAACATAAGCTTCTTATATGTAGAAACCGTACTAACGTCTTAGAAAGAAATTTAATGTAAACAAACTCGACGCTCAAGTTAATATCACCTTGAGTTTTCAAAGACAAAGCGTTGCGTTTGTGTGTATAATAACCTTTTAAATACTTTGAAAAAATTTGTAATATTAAATGAACATTTAGTGCTAAATTAATAAAATCTCTTGCGTAAAGATTTTGTTATTTAGATAAATACATTAAAACATATTAATGTAAGGTGCAGTAAGACAGTGTTGAAAATCTTATTAATACAGTTGACCATTATGCTTATATCTAACGATTTTACATGAAATTTAAATCAATGGATATTTCTTATGTTAGGCCGAAAAATAAATAATATCTTGTCATTCGTAGGTAGTTAAAAAAACTTTTGAGATTAAAAATTATTTTAATAAATTCCATGGATCACTAATTCTAGGAATTTTTAATCAATAGACTTACACATTTTATAACGCTTTTCTCCTATTATTTAAAATTAAGCATAAGCATTTTATTTAATGAAAAGTTTCGATTTTTATAATTATGAAATTTTTTAATCTTAAATAATATTTTTTGCATTACTTCTCATTCATTTTTATTAGATTATAACAACTATCTTAAACGACATTATTTTTGCTAAATTCTTTAGCTTCACTGAAGCTATGTAATACAATAATACAATATAGTATATATAGATTCTAACATAGATTCTTTCTAATTTTTTCTATTTTTCTTTAACGAAACAAGAATAATCCTTAATGTCATCTTGTACAATCTTAATAAGACAACAAAAAAAAAACAAAAAACAAAAAAAACAAAGGAAGGGGGGGGGGGGGAGGGTTGAAACCGAAAATATCTATAAAAATAGTCGTTTATAGCTGTTTTTATGTTAAAGATTATTAATGAATTTTCATATTAATGTAATTATAACATTTAACACTTCTTTGTACGACAAAAATCCGATTTTTACAAGAATTATCGATAGTAGCAATAATAAAAACTGAAAATCATATTATTCGTTTGAGTAAAAGTAATATGATAGATCCTATGAGTAAAAGGTAAAAGTTAAACGACATTAAGAATTTGCGGTGGTTTCTGAATAAACAGATTAATTAACAAAAATACTTTAACGAATAATTGCTAATTGCATACAATTTTTTATTAAGCGTAATAATAAAAGGTGAAATTTCAATACAAAATTTACATTAAATGTATTATCAGCAATATAATTTTAATAATTTAATTGCAATAAAAAGATAATTACGCATCAGTGAAAAACATTTGGTTAAATTCAGAACATTTTAATAAACAAAAATATATCTTTTTCATATGCTTTCAATTTGTATCCTTTAAAATTCAATAGTGAACAATTAAAACTGAACGAAAAAGATTGACATTAAATATGCCATTGTTATTAAAAATAAAAATATCAAAAGTCACGTGCCATTCCTTTTTAATTCTTATCTATCTAATATTTTTCTAATTTTTTTATGTTATTCTTCTTTCATAAGGTTTGTGTTCATTGAATATCAATTTATCAAAATATCCACACATATACATTCATATATTCATATTATAGTTGTATGAATTATGTAAGTATGAATTTTTTTTGCAATCGTTATGTCGTTATTTGATTGTGTAAAAAGTGGAATAATTGAAAAAAAAAAATAAAATAATAATTATATCTTTTGCAGCGAACATGGTTCGATTAATCTTGTATTAAATAAATATATTAAATATAAACTCTGTGAATACAGACTTACAATCATTTGAAAATGTTATATCGTTATAATCATATTCTAATACTTAATTTAAATTATAACTATATAAGAATCACACACATACGGGCGCGCGCGCACACGTGCATTTAAGTATAATGATTATTTTAGATTTGCAAAGGCGAATGAATAGTCGGTTGATACATTAAATATATGTATTTGTTAAACCTGGTATTTTGATCAAGTTTACGTCACACTTTAAAATACTTATAATTTCTTCATAATATTGACGAATAAAATATGCGAAGGTGCTACGCATATGTATTACTCAAAGAAAAACAAATTGTAAAACTGTTCGCTCGATTTTTTTCTAATTTACTCATTAAAGGTAGCGATGAATTTTCTCCTCTGGCAGTAGTATTTTTTTCTAAATCTCTATTTGTCATTTTGATGTAATTTTATTTGCTTATTCTTTTATCCAAACAGTACACAGTGAAGTCCCTTTATGTTTTATTTTTAATACTTAATAATTTATATACTTATTTTTAATATTTAAATATTTAAGTATAATTAGCTGCATCTCTATAATATAAACAAGGTAGTTAAAAATATTATTATTAAAAATATTTTTCTCATTGCAGCTAGTATTTCATTAATTTCGAAAATGATATGTTCGTATAGATATGTCGAAAATGCTATTTTTGTAAACACTGGTATTATTATAAAGTATATAAATTTATAATTTTTTTAATTTTACTTATACCGATTAAGAACAGTTGAATGCTCTTAATCATGTAATTTTATATACATTTCTAATAAATTACATATATTTTTTCATTATACTTTTAATATTTTTCTTTTTACTAAACATGTTTTATTGTAGCAAGTTTTAATATAATTTCTTGAAAATTGCAAAGCCGAAATTGAATATATTTTATAAAATAAATAAAATATGATAAAAAAATTTAAATATTACATACTCAGTGTAATGCAGAATAATTTTTTCATTTTTCTAAAATATTAATTAGTTTTTCTTAACACCTAAATAATAATTATAAAATTTTGTTAAAGTTTCGAAATATTAATTTCTTTAATATTGAATTTATTTCATGTCAGTCAATGATAATTTATAACATAATTTTTTCAAAGATATCGTTCATTAATAAAATTGTATATAAAAAGGATCGTAATATATATATATATATATATATATATATATATATATATATATATATATATATATGACACGCGTCTGTGTTATATAATATATATATATATATATATATATATGATGCACGACTTTGTAGTATAATATTTGATAAAATATGTATTTTTATAATTACATAGGTAGCTATATATTTATAATTATATAATTATATAATTCAATCTTTAAAATTACCTGATTTACGGCAATTAATGTTTAAAGGGGCCAAGAATATTATTGATTTATATACAAACAATAATAAATAAAATTAAAGTAAATGGAGCTACGTTTGTTGAACTTTCGATAAATAGTTTCTATTGAATATCTCTTTTAAAGTTTTCAAAACACTCAGAACATATAGAGGAGTATTATTAGCAATTCGGATTGTACGTTGCAAATAAATTATTTCCTATAATCCATAATGTAGCATATTATATAGATTTTTTATTTCTTTAAGTAAAGCAAAAAATTAACATTAGAAAACTTCTTAAGTATTAATAATTATTAGTTTATATGCATTCAAACTGCATCTCACAAATAACCGAACCTAATTTTAGAAAGAAATAAATAAAATAGCTTTTTTGCTAGTTAGAAGGTGCTTTTAATAGAATTTGAGTTACGTGTATAATATTATTATTGAATATCAATCCATCATTGAACGTATTCAAGTAATTAACTATTAATTCTAAAAAAAAAAAAAAAAAAAAAAAAAAAAAAAAAATTAATTCTAAAAAACTAAAGTAAAAAAATAATTCAAGTATTCAGTAAGAATAATAGTACTTCTGAATTATTGCAATTCGACACATCAATAATAATTTTAACATCACATCAATTCACTACGGACATAGAAAATTAAATTTGTTAACATATAATTAAGTTTTATATATTTTGGATATTAATTTTTGTGAAATATAATATAAGCAAATTAGAAAATTAATTAAAATTTTTTGTACTATAGGTAATATTTTTCGTCTCGTTAGTAAATTTTCATTATGTTTATCAAGATCTTAAAATATCACTTACTTTTAGAATAATAAGTTCAAAATAATTATGCAGAAAAATTACATATATTGATGATAAATTTTAGCTTTCTCTTAATATTAAAATTAAATACTCTATTTACTTGAAGATAATAAAGTTATATATTTATTTTTATAACTAAAAATTAAATTTCAAGAAATTCGTGAAATAATAATTGGCTTAATGATTGATTATATTGATTACATAAAATTTTTATCATAATTGCCTTTACTACTGGATAATTTAACATTATTTGAAGTAATATTTCCTTTTACTAAAAAGAAATGCAATATTATAGTATAGAAGTACTTTGATTATTAATGAAATAAGTAAGGTTTTGTTCGGGCGAGCTTTATATGTAAAATTATGAAAAATTGAAGGAACTGATAATTATTACAAATTGTTAAATTTCAAATTACACCGACAACAATATTTTTGATGGCCTTTATTTATAAATATTTTTTAAATTATCAGAATTAACATTTATTAATACATTGTCATGTAATATCTATTTTTATAACAATAAAATACATTATTAATAAAATATTAATATCATTTGTTACTTAAAGAAATTAATACATTATATTATTACTATAAAATATTTTAATCACATATTGTATTCGTTTTTATAAATTATAATTTGTAATATTTGTTGTAAAAAAAAAAAAAAAAAAAAAAAAAAAAAAAAGAAAGAGAATAGTGAAAGATATATTTAATTAATTTTTTTTAACAAATGAGAATAAATATTTACGATAGGATGCGAAACTAGATTATTGTATCCATGGAAAGAGAGGAGAGTATCGGTAGGTTTAGGAAGAAAGGTACAAGAAGGTATATTTTAAATTTTTATCAAGTATCCACTTTCCAACTTTCATCGCTCTTAAGTAATTTACATCGAAATTGTGGAGGTAAGTCGATCATCTTCAGTGCCCACTGTAATCTTAAATGAAGATTAATATATTTTTATTTTGCTAAAAAATCACTTTTAATACTATCCTCGTTTTACAGTAGTTAAGATTATAAAAGATGTATTAAAATTTAACATTAAAACATGGTGTTTCATAATGAAAATTTACAAAAATAATATTATCAAGTGAATATTTTAACATATTACTATTTTAAAAATAAATTTTGTAAATTTTATGAAATGCAAATAAAATATAAATTTCCTTTATTTATCTTCATGTGCAGACTTTTACATAAATAGTTGTAAATTTAAACTCGTCACAATTCAAACTCACTATGCTCTAATTGATTATTTATAATTGCTTAAATAATTTTTATATCTTTTTATAAATATAGGCAATGTTATTTATTTATTTTTTTTTTTTTTGTTTTATTTCTAATTTTAATATTGATTTATTTTATTTATATTATTAATATATAGTAATTTAAAAATAAAAGCTTAGTAAAAACAAAAAATAAAAAAAAATAAATAAATTGAATGAAAAATTTTAACATTAGATTAAAAAATGATTAATTCTACTTTTTATTGTTGTAAATATTGTTATATAATAATTTCTAAAGTAACTTGTGCCATGCATCATAATGTATAGAATATATTTATAGTATACATTATTAAATATATTTAACGGCGTCATGAGCATTGAATGGAATATTAGACATTGAAGTAAATTTTCACAGATTTGTTTAAATTTCAATGAAATAAACGCTAATGTTTTATATATTTTAAGTTAATTGTAGAATCATAATTAAAAATATTTGTGTGCATTCGTTATTATTATTGTTTTTTGTATCGAAACTATTAATAATTAATGAATGAAATTGGTACTAATTAAAACTTTGTTTTTTTATAAGATTCAAATTTCAAATTTTTCTTAATTCTGCATTGAACACTCAAGTTTTATAAAAAAAAAATATATATATATATATATATAATATTATAAATATTACTTTTACTTCACTATTTTGTAAATTCCATATTGCTCATTCAAAGCTTTCATCGTATTACTTTAATAATATTTGACTACTTTGAACTTTAATACTTTTTTACTATTATAATACACACGTATTATTCCGCTTAGTGGATCAACGAAAGCTTATAAAAAATCGAATAAAAACACTCGTAAAAGCTATGATTTTTAAAAGGCCTTTCGATAATTCGAGTATTCTCGAATATTTGCACGTACATGATTAAGGCAACAATCGCTACTTCAAGAACTCGATATTCGATTATTAGATCAACGCATTTACGTATGCAATTGTGCATGTGTATACTACCCATTGTGTATTTGTTAATTCAGTTGAGACATTTTAAACCTTGAGAAGACGCGAGAGACAAGAAGGAAAGCTCGTAAAAGCGACTCGCATCATCGACTGCCTTTGTTGTTCTTAGTGACTAGGTGATGCAAGCACATATATAATATCGTATGCGGGAAGTATATGTGTCAGTGCGTATATACAAATGTGTCTAAGAACCCGGTTGGTTGATAGTGAGCACTCGTGATGTATAAAACGCCATTTTCTTTGTGTGCGAAGCCTAGAGAATAGTGTACTGTTACAATCTCCAATCAGGATTTGTAATTATTCTGCTCTTGTTTTGTGCGACAATTCGTTTTTATATCTGTATTTCGTCCCTTAATAACGTTGATTTATCAAGTAAGTAAGGACTTTGTGTACGACAACGATTATTACGTGAAATATAATTTCAACGAATTGTCGATTAATTTCAATCGCAATCCTTAAATTTTATCCAGCCTACAAGTATATTATTTTTATGTACTTTCACATACCTCTGACTCCTTGTGATTTCTTTTTTGTCTAGCTCGCTTTCTCCCTTTCTCTCTCTCTATATCTCTCTCTCTCTCTCTCTCTCTCTCTCTGTCGCCTACGCCAACTCACACACACTCTCTCTCTCTCTCTCTCTCTCTCTCTCTCTCTTCCTCTTTCTCTATCTCTATCTCTATGTCTATCACACTTTTCCTCTTTCCTGCGTAGTGTACGTTGTCTCGATAGTCATAATTACGACGTAATCTTTGTTCTTTAAATTTTTATGAATAAGATAGTGAGAGAAAAGAAGACGAATTATATATCAATTAGAATTTTGTGTTAAAAGGGCAAGCAGTGTTAACTGTGAAAAAAGTGATTAAGAACGCGAATTCAAAAGTATGATTTCTTGTGTGCATCGTGTCAAAAGGTAATATCGCGGTTTCCTAACAGCTTTCATATATCGAATTAAATTGGAATTTTTGAGTTAGTGTATTTACGTCACAGGCACAAAGAAAATGTATTTCTATGTAATGGTCAAACATGATTCATTCGTTGTAAAAGAAGATATTAATTCTTATTATAATTAGTGCATTTTGAAATTTAATTAATCATGATTTAGCGTTTCACCCTAGAGATAATTTTCTTTATATTTTTTATATTTTTCAACATCAATATATCACGCTACATAATTATTTTTTCTTGCCAATATACATGGTCGTTGAAATAAACAACTTTTAGATATAAATAATTATTTTCTTTACGATATTTAATATTTTAATATATATATTTTTTTTTAAAAAATATATTTACACACACACACACACACACACATACATACATACATACATACATACATATATATATATATATTAATTTTTAGATGATTTAAATGCAATACTCGGTATGAACTGCTGAATGCTGTTATCCTTTGTTTGTAGCAGTGTAGAAAGAAAAAACTTCAATTTGTTATATATTTGATCCAAGTTACATTTTAACAGGTAATACTAATATTAATTATTTCTTAATATTTATTTATACGTAAGATATTGAATATTTACTATAATAATTATTATTGTTTATTATAGTTGAAGGTAAAATGTCATCTCGTAAGAAAGTTTTGCTCAAAGTTATTATCTTAGGTGATTCTGGAGTAGGAAAAACATCTTTAATGAATCAATACGTAAATAAAAAATTTAGTAATCAATATAAAGCTACTATCGGAGCAGATTTCTTAACTAAAGAAGTTATGGTTGACGATAGGATAGTGACAATGCAAGTGAGTAAACATTTTATTGTTCAATGAATGTTTGATTATAATTTTGTTCAACACTGAAGTTAATTTGACACTCGGCTGATTGGAGTTAAATTAAGAATAATTATTAGAGTATTATATATATTTGGGACGAAGTTTAGTTTATAATAAATTCATTATTTATTACAATAGTTATCTTAGTTTTTAATTAAATGGATTTGTAGATTAATTTACTAGAATATTAGTAATATTATCCAAGATAATAAATGCAGGAGTTAAAATATTAATAAACATTTTAAGACATACGCGACTTAAAAATCAATGATTAATGATGTTTTCAGATTTGGGACACCGCTGGTCAAGAACGATTCCAATCATTAGGTGTTGCGTTCTACAGAGGTGCAGATTGTTGTGTTTTAGTATTTGATGTAGCTGCACCAAGTACTTATAAATCATTGGATTCTTGGAGAGATGAATTTTTGATTCAAGCATCGCCACGAGATCCAGACAACTTTCCATTTGTTGTCCTTGGGAATAAAGTTGACTTAGAAAATAGAGCGGTAAATGTTCATATACTTTGAAGGGAAAAATTTACATTTAAAAGCATTATTATGCGTCGCAAATTTGATACGAAAAAATGTTAAAGCCAATTTATATTAACTACATCACTTGTACAATTTATAAGATTGTCTATTAAAAAATTTAAAAAATGGCAAAATCTTTGTTTTACAATAGTCTTAATCTGTATTTATATAATTTTCAGATTTCCAACAAGAGAGCTCAGCAGTGGTGTCAGTCCAAAAATAATATTCCTTTTTTTGAAACTAGTGCAAAAGAGGCAATAAATGTAGAACAAGCTTTTCAAACGATAGCTAAAAACGCATTGGCTCAAGAAAGCGAAGTAAGAAATTTATCACTCGTGTACATGTAAATTTGTATGAAAATTTGATTGAATTGTTAAGCAAATTATATTATATTGTATAATTGAATTTATTTTAGGTTGAGCTTTACAATGAATTCCCAGATCAGATTAAATTAACGAGTGATCAAAGAAACAGTGGAAAGGCTGATTATTGTGCTTGCTAGGTACCAAATTGAGAATTTTTTGGATAAATACGTTGAAGATGCAGATCAGATTAAACATTTTGATATAGAATCTCTGTGTTAATATACAAGAGAATTGCAAGTTGGTCAAGCCCGTGGCACTTATCTTGCTATTTTAAATTAGGTGTCCAAATATGTTTTGATAAATTTAATTACTATTTGTGTTTAATTCTACTGTACAAACTGTACCAATCGGTCATAGATGGTAATTACATTTTTTGATATTACTAGCTACAAGTTCAAATTACAATCTATATATTGAAACAAAGGATATCAAAAGCATAGTCTGCATAACAATTTTTTGTAACAAAAGTATGAAGTTTGTTTCTCTACTTATATGTATTTTTGTAGTTTTACGATTTTAAAAAATTGAATTGATATAATTAAATTAAGCTATAATTCTTTAAAACATATTGAAAATGTACAATATTTATAAAAAAAAAAACAAAAAAAAAAAAAAAAAAAATCAAATGAATTTTATTACAGTGAAGTATAATCAGTTTTGCCCATGTAAAAATAAATAATTATTATTTCTGTTAAAAGTGCGGAATACAATGAAATGAGATTTTTTATCGTATAATTTTTTCAAAATATGTAAGGATCAAACTTATAAACAACTTTTAGCACATGCTCCTGGAAATTTTCTTAATAACGTATAAAAGTGTTTTAAAGAGTATTGCTCATTAAGTACACTGTATTATAATTATCTTCAGAAAAGTAATTTTCAATATTAATGTATAATTATTATAATTTTATCTCAATAATATACAGATATGAGAGTTGTCATAAATGAATTCTAGACATGAAATTCTATAGTTAAATAATTAGTGCTATAATTGAAGAAACTATTGGTATGCTATGGATCGACGTGTATTTTTATTAATTTATTAATATAAATGAAATAGTACATATTTTTGTTGAATACAAGTAAATTTTTATCGATCATTAACAAAAATATATATGGTAAATTAATTGAAATACAATTGTAATGGTTGGCATAAAACTTAGTTTTAGGAAATAAATGAAAAGAAGTTTGAGTCGTGAAATTGTTACAAAAATTGTATAAAATATTACCATTTAAAAATTATTTTACCTACTCATTTTTTCAATTGCTGTATATTTGGTTAAAATATTTATTTTATTGATCAAAAAATGTAGTTGATGATTAGAAACAATATTTCTATTCATTTACATCAAATTCTTAAAATTAACAATAGCCGAGTATTTTCTCCTACGAATATTAATGCAATATCCTTTACAATAACAATCATATTTAAAGAGCGATTGAAAATATAATTTCCAAACATATTTTATCAACAAATTTTTAAGTTTAAACCTAATATTTTTTTTTATAATTTATTAAAATTTTAAACATTGATTACTGTCAATAAATCAATTTTCTTAATTTTAAAAATTTTATTACAAATTGATTCTGACTATTGTTATGATTATTATTATCATTATAGTTATTAATAAATATATGGTATTTGAATTGGTTGATCAAATTTATTAAAATTTTCAGTTTAATATTGACAATTTTTTAATGTTATGCAACTAGATTTAAAAGCACGATCAAGTTTTTAACTTTTTTTTTTTTTTTTTTTTTTTTTTTTTTTTTTTTTTTTTTTTTTTTTTAATCAAATTAAAAAGATATATATATATATCATCAAGCAATTCTGTTATTTTTATATTGTGTATTACTTATATATAAGTGACGATTTGTTAAGAAAAAAAGTTTGCTATTACAATTAAAGGCAATATTATATTATATTATATTATATTATATTATATATTATATTATATTATTATTATTATTATTATTATATATATATATATATATATATATATATATATTATAATTATTATTAGTAGTAAAACTATATGTACAATATTTTTAATTATATCTAAAAAATTTCGAAATAAATTTTATAGTTTTTTGAATAAAAGAATTTGAGTATAATCTAATCGATGTAAATGGAGTCAGTATGAAATTTATTTACAAAAAATATATTATTATTATTATTATTATTATTATTATTATTATTATATAAATTAAGATAAAATTAAAAAAAAAATTAAAGAAAAATATTTCATTGCATTTTATTGTAAATGACTAAATTTATAAAAATATAAATTAATTGATATTCTTTTTTCTTAGAAGGAAGATAAAAAATCTAAATTATAAGACCTATTGCTTAAAAACATACCAAATCTCAGTGTTGCTTGCAACGTAGGCTCAATAATGATTGAATCGCTATCAGCAATTAAGTCAGGATCTCCAGCTATAAAATTCAAATATATAATGTATTGTTTTCATAAAAACCATATAATAAGAATCTTAAAAACATTCATACTTAAGTCTACTTGTGCTGGCTTGGAAAATAATGTAATTTTAGATACTCGTTGTATTGTCATTGCAATACAATCAAGTTTGACTAAAATCTGTAATTGAAAATTAACATTTTTATATCTTATATTATGGATTTCTATTCGGATGTATGTATATATATATATATATATATATATATATATATGCGTGCGCGCGAGATGTTATACCTCGATTAATTCTCTTGTATGATAAGGTTGTATAGCTGGTGTAAATCTATTTTGAATTATAGTAAGGGATATGCCTGGTTTTTCAATACAATAACATAATACTGCTCCAAGCATACGATCCAAGACTCTACGATTTAAAACTCCGTCAATTCTTATCCAAGGTTTAATCACTACTTTAATCTCTTCAGCAGTGCTAAAAATGATTAAATCAATTTATTCTTAACTTTATGTAATGGAAATGTATATAAATAATATTGTCTGAAACATACTTGAAATCTAATAATTTAGCGGCTCTATAAATGTCCTTTTGCTTCAAAAGTACAGTTCTGTTACGTCGAAATTTTTTCGGATTTTTAGATTCTTCATCTGCATCATCGGTATTTTCTGCCTAAACATTAACAATTTATATTATATAAATACTTAATGCTCAAAATTTACTTAATTTAAAATCCATTACTTTACGTTCTTGATAATTACTATCGTAACTTTTAGTTTCATTTACATTGTTACTGCTCATTTCTGATTCTATATCTGCACTATTATCTGTTGTTTCATACATATTTTTATCCTAATAGACGAATAAAATTAAAAAAAATAAATATCATCATTTTATCAATGATTTAAGTTATTAATTATTAAAACATACATGACTGTTTGAATTCTCACACTCAGTATTCAATTTAGTTGACGAATTGTAAAATAAATTTGCTGCTGTAGTCACTCTTTTCGCTTCTTTATCTTTACTAATAGAATTCTCTTCGTTATCCAAGATGTAAACGCTACCCTCGGGTATTGTTTGATGTCCTTCTTTCTCAAGGCGTAAAATTTTATAAGAGTGAATTATCCACGGATTAATATATCGATAATAAATATAACGCACTGTTACTATACCAGCACGTAAAACCATTCTTTTTTCTGCCAATAATAATAAAATTTTAGCAAGTTTATTATTGAGATGGTTGAAATTTGTCTGAAAATAACATAATATTGAATTATTTTAAAAATTAATTTTTATATTAAAGAAGCGAGTTATGCACATTAAGTTTGAGACTTAAGATAATAGAATAAAATTAATTATAAGTCCATTTAAGTCGAAATCAGTAAGATTCGGATTTATCAATTCGAGCTTGAATTCAACGAAATACGGATAAATGAATCTTTAATTGTTATATGATTTTAAATATTTCTAAATACATTTTTTTTTACCGAATTTGACGTAATGTTGATAAATTTTTTTTCATAATTTAACAAAATGTAATTACCGTATTAACAATAATATTAATGTTATCTTGTTATTTATTATTATTATTTATAAGTTATAAAATTCTTAATTTTATTTTTACCGTCGCGTTTATAAAAAAATATTCCAACATAATATCTCTTATTTTACTTTTTAGTTCTTTAAATTTTCATCGTATTTATTTCAAAAACTTTTTTACACGCACATGTGAATTTAAAATTTAAAAATTTATGAAATTTTATGTTGAATGTTAATAGAATCATATAATTAATTATGAAATTTTCTGGTAAAAATTGTAATTTATTTAATAATTCTGAATAATATATAATATTTGCTTATTCCGCAAGTTCTGTAAATTGTTTTAATTATGACAAAATGTTTGCAAAATATAAATTTACGTTAGTAAATTTGCTGAGTAATTGTGTTAACATAAAAAATTATTAAGTTTTTACTCGATTATATTATAAATTATCCTTAAAGAATATTTAGTTGTAGTTTTGTGTTAGAATGTACGAGATATCGATATTTTTTTTTTTTTTTTTTTTTTTTTTTAGAAATTTAACATTTGTTAATAAAATTAAATCCTTACACTCGCACCGTAAAACCGTAAAACTTCTTATACATTTAATCATTGACATGACCATTCTAAGAAAATAAGTAGTTTAAAATTATAATTCTTTATTAATTTCTAAAAAAAAAAAAAAAAAAAAAAAAAAAAAAAAAAAGTCAATGAAACTTACCACAATTTCGTGCAAAGTAGCACCAAATTCTGCTTTGGTTTTTATAAATTTGCATATTTCATCAACGTACGCCCAATCGAATTGTCCATCTTTCATGATTTCCATTTTAAAATCATCATACTGTGTCGAATACTTTGGAAAAATTGCGAATTTCTTAATATCTTCCAGTACCTTATTCGTCACTTCAACATTAATAGGTAACAAACTTTTAGGGAGTTCAAGTCCTCTATAAGTCGTAACCTCCCCCAAATTCTCGCCCTTTTCCGTCAGCGAATAAAAAAGTTTAAACGAATTCACGACAAAGTATTCGTGGGCATGATGACTATCATGAAAAGTGAGATCGTGTAATTCTTCGCGCATCTTAAGCATAGCAATGCGAGTTTGACGTGTGCGTACATCGTTAATGTCGGTACGCATTTCGATCGTTTCCGCTGCATCTCGATTACCAATACATTTAATAAGTTCATTTACACGACTGAAATTTATTTTATTAATTTCGTAACAATTTTTTTTCTTATTCTGAACAATCTGTTGACCGTTGCTTTTTCTTTTCAAGCAAGGTATGCATTGAACATTAGTACTGGCTTTATCGTGGCTTTCACTTTTTTTATCTCCTTGACTTTCTAAGTGATAAGAAAGAGATTCGTCAATCTTATTCTCCTGTTTTCCCAAATTATCTTCAATATTAGAATCTTCATTAGGCAATGTATTGGAAAGTAACGGAAAGTTTACATTAGTCTTCTTATTTAAGAACTGATTTTTCTTTTAATATGTAAAAACAAACAAAAAAAAAAAAAAAAACTTACCTAAACGAGATTGAACGACTGTATTATCATTTTTTACAACAAATATATCATCCTTATCTTGGCACTTAGAGACAGAGTGAATATTAGTAATATCCGTATCAATAGGAGTTGCAACTTGTTCACTATACAAATCACTATCCATTGATTCGTTCTGAATCTTATCATTAGGTAAATCATGAGATGTGCCTGGAAGTAAATTTTTATTCTCGTAACTACTATCTCCAACGGGGTGTATTTTTCTATCTGAATTTTCAATTATACATTGGAAATTTTTATTGTCTTTTTTCGCTTCAGGTTTATCTATTTCATTATACCTCTCGCTTATTTGAAGATACTTTTCGTCATTTAATTTTCGTTTCTTATTCCGTAGAAAGTCGTAATCGTTTTCTTTTCTTTTAGATAAACAAACTTGATCCGAAGTCGGCTGTTCATTGTCTATTTTTAATTGTTTTACCACGAGTGAATCATTTTGCGAAGTCATAATATTAGAATTCTGAAAAAATTGTCGTTTATAAATCGTATTAGTCGAGCGGAAAGTCAATTCTCAAAACGAATGATAATTTAAATATAGATATAGATTATTAATAAATATTTATAATTCAAACGTGCAAGATGTTATATCATTTAAAATTTCAATAGGTATTTCTTGTAAATTATTATTATGATCATCTTCATTATTAAAAAAAAAAAAAAAAAAAAAAAAAAAAAAAAAACTATTTATCTTATCACAGTTTAAATTATAAAACAACGTTCGATAGAAATATTCTTCGGCAAGATTTATATGTTGCTTTTCTTTTTTCATGCCGTTGCACGTCTTCTTAATTAAGCTTTCTTCGTGTTTACCTTTACGTGCTCAGCATAATCGGTACTCAAACTCTCCAAGATGGATTGATAACGAGATGCAATGCGCTGATAGACTTCGTCCTTTTCCGGTAACGTCGGGTCCAACATTATTATCTGATCGGGAATTTCAATATCAATATCTATGCTATCCGTGCCAACGAAGTCATGTATTGCCGCAACAATGCCACCGACACCCGGTTTCACCTCTATACCATCGATCGCGTTGCGCTTCCTCTCTACGTAATTTTCCATAAGCGAAAGTAAAACATTATAAGATTCGGAAAATACTTCGTAAGGCCATTTAGTTTGGAATTTGTAATAATAGGCTGAGCTTAGTTGGTACTGCGAACTGCTCATTGGCATACAGTTACCGAATTTTTTATAAGCACACATATAATTCTTCTTCATTGTCACCATCTGATCGGCTCGTATCTTCAGCATAGCGCTTCTTAGAAGATATTCTGGATATTGTTGGTAAACCTATCCAAAATATATGGTTTATTAAAGAATTTTTAAGATAAAGTCTCTAAATTAAAATAGCATTATCGATACAATGTATTAATTGTCGTAAAACGCTCGTTTTTTTTTTTTTTTTTTAATACTCTGTAATATATAATGCGCATATAAAATGTGCAATTTGGACCTAAATTCAATGATAATTAGGATGTATGAATTTTACAAATGATTTATTTATTCCATAAAATTGGCGTTAGAGCTTTGTAATACAATTATTATACGGAAATTTGCATTTGTACGTACTTAATAAAAATACCGACTCTCTACCGATTCTCTTTCTATTTTGAGTAAAAAATGTAAAAAAAATTTTATATACTTCCAACTACATTACCATCATTTTACATACCTTGAATAATTGATATGCCCAGGATCTTCTTTCCTTACCGCAGCACATAGAACTATGAATAACTGAATTAATAGTTGTAGTGTGTATATCGCTAATTTCGCGCACTTCTTTCGATACACCAGGTGAATTAATTGTCTTTGTTGGTAATTTCAGTTTATGAAAAATATTGAATTCTTGGATGGTTTTAGGTAGAGCAATTGGCTCTCGTCGTTCCATATTTGAAATATTATAATACTTTTTAGCAATATACGTTACCAATTCATTAAAAATTTTTTCAACCCTCTTCTCGCATTCGATTGGATTATCGCATTCGCCTTTTACTCGATCAATCAAACCTCCAAAACGCTTATTAACATAATAGTCTTGCTTGACCTAGACATAAAGATGTTTATCATTAAATATTTAACGTACTTGTAAAACATATTTGGATATGAGAAAATAAGTGTAATGAAGTTTTTTGTTTTTTTTATTAATTCAAAAGTGTCAAAATAATAACTTTATTGTATTATATTATTTATTTATTGTATTATATATTGTATTATATATTTGAAAAACTATATTTGAAAAAAAAAAAAAAAAAAACACGACTTTGCTCAGTAATTTTTGAGAAAAATAGTTTTTCTTCTTCTATTGCAATACCGAACAATGCTTATATATTTTTTTCTTTAAATTGTATACGTATTTTAATCGTTATAAAAAATCGACCAACGTGTCACCTCACCCGTGTGAGCAATGATAGTACGATATAATTAACTAAATTAAAAATATAAAAGCTTATGATTACAAAGTAATAAAACTATTATGTATTTCAATCATTAATTAATTCGAAATTATCAAAGTTCAAATTATCAAAATTCAATTATTTGTAAAACAAAAAATTTCACTTATCAAACGCTTAAAGCCATTGATAAATACATTACAGGGATTTATATTAATTGATTAATAGTTTGTAATACTTGAAAATACAATTAAATAATGATAATGATGAATAATATAGTACTTGGTACCTCTTCAACGCCAAGTAGAACGCTATTGACCGTTCTTGGTTGTTTCAACATATATAGCAATCGCCTTTGACATGCTCGTGATGTTTTGTTGTATGATGTGAATGAATAGGAGCGGAGGATGTCCCTTATAGCAGTAAAAGTAACAAGATTGCGTCTGGGATTTGGACACAAGTACACCATTGCCACTTTGCAGACTAGCAATATATTATCTTCGTGTTTCTCCCAATCGACTCGCAATTTATCCATTCGCTGCAATGCGCTAAAATCTATTTCATCGTATTTGACGCGCTTACGCAACATAGATTTACGTGGCAAGACTTTGCGAATGATTTTAGGTGGTTTGCTGCATGCGACCACGGGAAATTCCAAGTTAATTTGATCTTTATCACGCTTCGTTTTTAATTTATTGGTATCGCTGATGCTGTTAGAGACAGCAATTTTTACTTGATTTTGTTTCACGGGACTGCATCGTTTCTTCTATTATCCCATTAAAACAAAAACAACAATAACGATATATATATATATATATATATGTGTGCGTGTGTGTGTGTGTGTGTGTGTGTGTGTGCGCGCGCGTGCTTGTTTGTATTAATTTAGCGAATAAAGCATACTATTTTCGCAAGAGATAAACTTATGTATAAAGACTTAAAGATTTACGTATTTAATTGTAATTTTACGAATTGTACATTATACATTACGAATTGTATTAATAAAAATATTAGTAACGTAGGACGATAGTATAATAATTCGTTAGATAAATTTATTAAGTCAACTATTATTTTTATAATTTTATAAAATGGTTTTAGTTCCGCTCGTATTTTTCATTATGGGCATTGAAATTTGTTCAAAAGTAAAAGCGAACGCGATTATTAAAAAAATTTAAAAACCAAAATAATAATAACAAGTCAGAATTTTGTTTCGTCTAATTTCTAAACAAGAGATTTTCAGATAAATTTCATGTTTTCGTGTGATAACATCCTTCTACCTCATAACATCCAATTACCTGAGGTGCCTTTCGAATAGAAACATTTTGGAGTTTGGAACTCGATTTAGCAATTGCAATTGAATTATTAGATCGGCTTTCCTTCTTCTCCATATTCTTCTGACCGCTATTTACCCAGTTCCAATTCCTCTTTAAATGGGGGAAAAAGGCCGAATCGATACCGGCTGCCCCTTTACGATCTCCGGGTACAAATCCGGTATCGTGCTTCTCCGCCTCTTCCGGATGCTTAACCTTTAACGCCTGAATCATTTCAATTTTACGTGACAAGTCTTCTAGGAGGATATCTTTACCCTCCACTACCGATCTACCGCCCAGGCAGGTATTAATGCACGTATTCCACATTTCATACCAATAATTTTCGACAACTGCGAGTGAGCTGAATGTAAATCTAGTCACCGGATACGGCTTATCTTCAATTCTATGATAACCGGCTGCAGACGATGTAGTATCTAGTAACTCCGTACGTTTGTTTAGATATACAAAAACTTGATCTTTCTCCTTAAGCATTTGCGGACCAAATTGTACAAGACCTAGGTAACAGAGTCTTGAGACGATCTCGTGAATGCTAAACATATATTTACGCTTTAGAAATAGCATATTCCTAATGGGTGTTGGTAAATCTTTCACTAAAAAGTGCTTTTTAATTGGATGATCGAGGAGTTCCTGTAAGCCGGGGACATCGAAATTGACATTATGAACTTTCACAAAAAGCGATAGTGGCATACGTAAAAGAACATCGCACATTAATGCCCATCCAATTGGGTAACCTAATGAGAAAAAAAAAAGAAAAAAAAAACTTGCTACTATATTCGTATATATCGATAGAACATTTCATACTCTATTAAAGAATTTGTACTTATTATCTTTTAAATAGAATATTTTATAATATAAGATAAGTATGTTAAAATAGATGAATAATGTGATTGGAAGAGATCGATGTTAATTAATTAAAACAGAGGCAAATAAATAAAAATTGACATAGCCATTTAGCCATTAATATAGCGAAATAAAATACACACATTGGATTATAACTATTTAATATTCCATTGATTGAAGTTGTCATTAGTAGTATAAATACCAATAATAGTTAATTACCTTTATGTTTAGGTAAAGGAGGAATAAACATTTTCCAATTGATATCTGCATTATAAATATTTATATCAGTATCTACTAGATCATCGTAAAGAAATCCTTGATTTTTTAAATTTTCTATAAATACACTCTTTGATGTCCGATGCTCAGGATATTCGTATATCAAATAATATAAGAATATGTGCATAGTTTTCATACGTATAAATTTCGGACTATAACCATACTTTTTCCCAAGCATCTAAAAATTAATTGATAAAAATTAATTGCTTGTTATATTTAAATATTAGGACACTATTAATTGTAATTATACGCACATTGCTTTTACAAATAACAGTCTTTTCTTCGATATGTTTATTGTCGTTAGATGCATTAGTGACATCATTAGAAGCCGAGTTTTTCTCAATATTATCGTTTGATCTAGCCGAATCAGCTTCTGTCATACAGAATTTCAATTTGGCTTGCTCAACTGCCGATTGAATCACTGTATCATTAATATCAATACTTGGATCACAAATGAAATTGACTATTTTCTGTTTAGTTTGTTTTTTGTTTTTCAAAATTAATTTAATATATTTTATCAAATTGTCTTCGGCTAATTTTTGTAAAAGCCTTATCAAAGAGTTCTTATCAATTTTAACTTCAAGACCCTCTTTATCTTCCTCTGCATTAATGTACTGAATCAAATTTTGTTAATATCATTACAGTCTAAACATTACAAAATACAAAAACAAAATAATTCAAATTTAAAATACCTTCATTAGCTTTTGTGTATCTTCAATAATTTTATGTTCTTTTATACTTTCGATAATTAGATTTGCTCGTCGCAACAGTCTATACGAAATACTTGATTGTTTATTATTATCAGAATTTTGTACATTTTTTAAAAAGCCAACAACAGCTATTTTCTGAGATTTTTTTTTACACTCCGGTTTTTGAATAATTAACTTTGTTTCTATAGTTTTATAAAAATCACTGTCAATGAGATTAGCATTTATATTATTTTCCAGAATACCGGCATTGCTTAAAGCATTAGTTTCGTTCGCTTGTTTATTATTTAAATTTTTACTGTCATTTTCTAATATTGTTCCTCTGTTATATGTTCGTTTTGAAGTATATTTATATTTAGCTTTATTCTTAAACAACTTATACTTCCAAAGTATATCGTTGACTTTTGTAAATATTTGATTTTTAAATTTACAACCACTTTTAAAAGAGTCATCCACTCCATTAACAGATTCTGTCGCACTTGTTTTATCCAATGTATTATTTTGCGTATTTCTTTCATCCTTATTATCGTTGTTTAAGTTTTCTTTTATTTTATCAACTATCATTGATCGACTATATTCTTTAATTTTTGATATTTCTAATTCAAATTGCTTTTTAACAGAGCTTTTTGCATCAAATTTTTTTGACACAAATTTAGTCGTTCTTTGTCTACCGATATCATCTAAATATGTAGATACAACCTTAGTTTTAACAAGATTGCGAACTAACGTTCGACTTATAAGTTTTGTTAATCCTAATTCTACCGCGAGTTCTGTTTGACTAGCACCTTTAAATTCTTTTGATTCCACAGTTTTGTATATTTGCGTTAAAAATGGTACATGCAATTTTTGATTTTGTAAATCCAATTGTGAGGGATTATCATCTTCTTTTATTTCTTCAGTTCTCCAAAGGTCCACTATTTCTATATTTGGATCTGATAATGTAACTAGTTTAATTATCCTCTCTTTTGATGAATTATTTTTAACTTGCCATTCTTTATCTGCTGAATTTGGATAATACGATCTGTAGGGTACTTTCTGTAATAAATTGCAAAATAATCAACAAATTGATATTATGAAAATATTGCTCTATTAATTTCAATAAACATTCGCACAATTTTATCAATTTACTTACAAGATCAGTTCGAAAAACCTTTTGTAATAAATGGATTTTAAAAAATTTCTTAATCGAATAATCTAGATTTAATTCATTTTTAACTTCAGTGTATTCTGCAGCATAATTCTCTTTGGATTTAAGATAATTTATAAGATGCTCAGCCCACATAATTACCTTTGGTTTTCTAGTATTAAAGAATCTAGTCAAATGCACCAATGTACCTGTATTCTGTCCATTGTAATTAATTCCAGAACCTCCTTGATAATAAACCTGTTTTCTTATTAAACCATGTTCTTGTAAACCTTTTCTTATGTAAAATAAAGCCTTTGGATCTTCTTTTATATTTACAGATTTTTTAATTGTTATTTCTCCTATACTACGAGATCTACCGATTCGTTCTAAAAGACAATAATGTGAAAGTGGTAGTTGAAGAATTGAGCTAACGTTACTCTCTATTAAGGCTCTCTCCCTCAAACTTTGGGAAGCAACAATAACTAACTTTTGGTTATATCTGTTACTAGCTTCCGATAATATTAAATTTTTAACGATACAAGAAATGTCCATCCTTGTAAAATAAGACGAACATGATCCTCTGATGCCAAGCTTCAAATCTTCGACAGGACAGTGTAAATAAATATCTTTTTGCTCAAAATCCTAAGAAAAATTTAAAAAATCAATAAGTAAATACAATAAAAGTCATTTTAATCAATTAAATAACAAATTAAATAAATTTACTTTATCCGTATCTAAATTCAAATACTCAAGTTCATATCCATCATAAATTATAAGATTGTCTCTTGGACTTTCTAACTCATAAAATATGAAATCATCTATTTCTAAACAAATTTTCCAAATCTGTTCCATAAAAGAGTTTTTTAATGGCAGCGAATATCCAAGTTTTATTGCCAGTCGTTGCCATAGTGCTGAAACAATACAAAAATATTAACTAACGTATATTATAATTAAATTATATAAATTAATTGAATTACATTCTAGTAAGGACTCTAACGTTACCTTCTAATGTTATTCCATCCAATCCTTCCAAAGCCACTTCATCAATTATTATTTCTACCAAATTAACCGATTTTTTTATAATCATTTTCTTAAAAGGATAAATAAATTTCAATTTTATTATTTATAACTGAAAATTTTAATTTGCTTATCACAGGTTAACATTAACCGATGAAATATATAATTCCCGGTTCTTTAATTTTGATCATATGTGAATTAACCTATCAGTACATAGTAATGCTATGTTATTTTGTCGATAGGCAAAGTGATCCGATAACGTAATTATGTACTTTTAGCATTCAATAACAATTTGTCGCCATAGTATAGTTATTTTATTATAAGTTTTCAATTCTGCATAGAAATTTCCTTGTTCATTTTGTTCATCTTATGTATCTGCGAACTTCTAACAACATTTAGAAAATGGGGCAGATAAATAAAAAAAATACCATATAAAATTTTAAAACGAAAAGAGCTAGTTATAAATATATTTCTTTTAAAAATGAGATTAAAAAAATAATTGTTATATTAATATTCAATAGTATTTTCAAACTCTCTTGTACCTATTAGCGAACTCGTATGCCTACAAGAGTCAATAAACAAAACAACTAGTTTAAGGTTATTTCTCTGTTCTAGAATTAATTCATTAAACATATTAAAAATATTGCTTATAAGTTTTATTATATTTTTTATACATTATAAAGACTATGCTTTATACATATAATTTTGTATATATATATATATATATATATATATATATATGTTAAATTGAAATTAATTTCTGTATACAAATCTTGCTTTAGGCCATTTAAATAAAATCCATTTTAATTGTTATTTTCATGTTTATTTTATAAACTTTTTAACTACGTAAATGTTTTGGTCCCTTTTTAAGTTAATAAATACAGCAATTCAACTTTGAGAATTTCATTATAATACATTAGATTCTGTTTAATAAATATTTAATTCCCAAAATAAGTTAGTTATCTTAAATTTTAATTTCAGCTAAATGAAATAGGTACTCTCAGTGTCGTAAATCACAATATAATTAAACCATTAAATAATATTGTATAATAATGAATATTTTAAAATTATTTATAAATTAAATTAAAAACAAAACAAAAATGTATATATATATATATATATATATATATATATTATTAGCAGGTAAATGTATAAATAAAATAATGTTGAGAGTACCAAGATTAATAATTATTTAAAACATGATTTCTGTATTTAGAAACAAAAGGTTTATATATTTTTAGTTTTTTAAGCATTTAATTTCTTATAAAGTTGAAGTTGATTTTATAATACATTATAGAAAAATTTGTTAGTAAACAAGTCTATTGAGATTTAGAATTATTTAATATAAGTTTTAAGTTTAGTGTAAATACATGAATTTTATATATGTATTTGTTTGAATATTCTTTATTAAAATTTCCAAAAAAACAAAGGAAGTAAAACAGAAAATTGTTTATATTAGTATTATAAATATGTACTTATTGAAAAATCAATTTATGACTGATTTCATTTCATCATACAATACTAACTAATAATTTCAGTATATTACTACAGAAAGTAATTTAAACAATGTAGAGTACATCGAGTTACGAATATTGTAAATTATCATTTGTGCAAGTAGTCATATATATTATTTTATAATTGTTTCTTTAATAGTCAATTTTTCATTAAATATTTACTTAAATATATTTTTTTGATTGAAATAAAATCGTTCTTTTTAAAGTTATATTAAATATTAAAAAAATTTATATTTTAAGTAAAAGTCTTTAATTAAATAAAGTATACTAGGTATAATAAATAAAAATATTCTGTAATTTATGTACAAGAATATATATTTTACATTGTATTAGAACTGTGTAATAGATATCTATTTACATATGTTTGTTTCATAAAAAAATGTCATCAAACTAATAAAATTAATTTATTGAATTAAAGCAGCCTGAGCTTGCTCCTTGATTTCCTCCGTCAATACAACTATATCATTAACATTAGATTTTAAGTCCTCTTCAGCTTCATGAATAGATTCTTTCAATGTTTTCAATTTTTTATTTATATCAACATAAGTTTTAATTTTTTCATAAGTATTATTTATATCAGTTGGTTCTGATGACAGAAAACTATCATTGTAGCCTGATTCTATATAAAAGAACGATACATATATCATTACAAATATAATATAAAATTACTGAATTTATTTACATTATGAAGAAAACATTTTTTTTTTTAATTTAACAGTCTTTAGAGATAATTACCATGAGTTAAGAGCGTAAATGCTATATCATTATTGTCTTTTGAATTTTTTAAATCTTCTACAATTTCTTTCATATTTGGTGGTTTTGGTCTCTCTGGTAAAGTATACTTCTTTTTATTTCCAAACATATTCTTGCTAAATAACTCAACTATATTCCACTCAATTATATTCGTGAATAAAACTTGTTGACAATTTAACCTAATTTATCGGCTTTCCTATATATAATAAAATGAATAAAATATCCGTATTAAATAATGCATTAAAAATAATTGAAAGTGTTTTATTACTTGTTTTTTTTTTTTTTTTTTTTACAAACCTTTCATAATCTTAAACTTTTTAAGCAATAGTAAAGAATAATAATGTTTTTAATTGAATGTTCCCCAAAATGAGCTTAATTTAACTTAATAATCAATATGAGTGTATGTTTAGAAAGTAGTGAAAGTTTGCATCGTCACTTTCATGCTAATTAATTGTTATAGGTAACTTAGTAGAAGTAATGCAGAATCAAGGAAGTTCAATAAACGCAATGATATACAAACAAGGAATAATAAATTTATCGTTATTACACGTTTCTCTTATTTATTTGAGTGATGAAAGTGCAAACGACAGCTAATGATTATACAATGCCTATAATAATATCTTTATTCGTTATTAAAACATATAATCTTTACTAGCTTATTGTTTGAAAATTTGCAATATTAATAAGCATTTATTTTGGTATAACATTGTTTATTAAAATTCGTTTTTATTCATTGTTACACGCGCGCGAATACGTACACAACGTACACTTAATGCTTAGTACTTTATTATTCCGAATAGTCAATCCAATCCATCGAATTGAAATTATAAAGACATTCGTATTTTATTATTCTGGTGTGACATGATTATTTATATTGAAATACATTAAATTATATTCGAAATCTCGCGCTATTACATTGTATTCATCGGATATGTAACGAATGGTAACACGTGACTTTGAATTGCGAACCACAGCAAGAGTAACAGGTGCACTGTCTAGTCCAAATAAATATGCATTGACTTATTATTCTTCTTGATGATTCTCATTTTATACTCAGCAATCATTATTTACATTTAGTATTTGACTTTCTATTTTACGGTTCTTTCTATATTTGTTAATATTTTGTAATACATAATGGCGATCGATATTCCTGGATTCGCTTACGCTGCTGCAGTAGGAGCCGGTGGGATTATGGGTTATGTAAAATCAAGTAAGTTTTACAATATATTTTACATCAAGGATCTTTCAATTTATCATTCTAAAAGCTACTTTAAATTATTATTAATTAATCAATCAGGTTATTTATATTTGTTTATTTCAGAATGTTGCATTTAATTTGATTTCATATTTATAGATTCTATTGCATCGATAACAGCCGGACTTTTGTTCAGTTCTATTTTAGGATACGGAGCATATCGTACTACTCAAGATCCACAAAATTATGGAATTGCCTTGGGAACTAATCTGATACTAAGTGGTATGATGGGATATCGTTTTTTAAATACGGGTAAAGTAATGCCTGCAGGAATTATTACTGTAATTAGGTGATGATGGTATTTTATATTTTGATTTGATACGAATGACTATAAAGGCAATTATTAATTATTAATGCTTTCTTAATTTATAGCACATTCATGGTAATAAGGTATTCATCTAGAATATTTACATCTTCATCTATAAAAGTCCAATAGAGTAATAAATTTAAAATGATTTTAAATATATATTTAGATTATACTTGATCTTTATACTTAATTATAGTTATAATAAACATTTGAAGGTAATATAGGTGTTATAATTGTATAACATTTTGTAACAATTTTAATAAATAATTTATTATTTATAAAGTTATATACATTTATATAAATAGTAATTCAATTAGCTTTAAATAATCCTTTCAAAATAAATCTGTTGTTTATATATCCGTATAATTTTATATAATCCAATAAAAATATTTAATACTAGTAATTACTTAAGGACATTTAATGTAAAAAACTTAAGTACTTTTTTTTATTTAAATAGTTGTATCGCTCGATTATTGAAAATAAAAGTTGTTGCATTTATCTGTAATAAGAAATATCGAGTGGGTTTTAATTGAAAATCTACTCATAAATATAAATGGATTTATTTAACATTTAAAAATATAAAGCTTTGGAATTAATTTCAATGTAAATTGGAATTTGATGCAGATTTTTTATTTCCTTAATTATAATAAAAAAAAAAAAGAAGTTTATATCAGTATCTACTGCATATTTTCAAATTATCCAACACAATTTTTCTATAAACAAATACATAATTAATACATTTGTTTTTTGTTTTTCTATAAATATCTATTAGACTAAATGGAAATGATAATTATGCTAAAGATTACTCAAATCTTTGAAATAAACAATAAAATTCATTCTCAACTAAAGTATTTAAAAGAAATACTCACAAATTTATAAGTAAATTTATATGAATAAAGTATTCTTAATTGAATAAAATCAATAGAATACCTTTGATTAAATTAACCAATCGTTTCTTTATGATTGAATTTCAAAAATACTTGTAAATATTGAAAGTATTACGAAGTCGATGGCCGTCTACATCATCCTTACTGCACTTATTACTTATAATTTTCGATTATTTTATTATGGAATTATTGTATTTAAGTCGTACAATGAAGATTTTAATATATCTTTTTCGGTATAGATAGATAGTTGGTACTGACACAATGAATCTATGCGTGTATGTGCGACAATTATTAACAAATAACGTTAAGGTCGTAAGTTGTCGATAAATTTTATATTCGGATACCTCTTAGGTGCAGATTCAGAGAAATTATTTTATACGAATCTTTATGAGATGAAGGCATGAAGATGGAAGATAATAAGATGCACGGAGAGGTATATAAGAAAAAAAAAAATTAAATCGAACGAAATAAATTTTAATAAAAAAAAAAAAAAAAAAAAAAAAAATTGTATGATAAATATGACAGTTATGATAAAGAAATATTTATTGAAAAGATCAATTTGAATGTTGTAAAAGCAAAACATAATTCAATTAATACCCCTAAATGTCAACAACAACAACAAAAAAAAGACATATGACATGGTAATTGTAACAGATACTGTACGTATATATTTATTATAAATATTATTTGATTAAAATGAACGAACATTTCCACGAGGAAACTTTCCTAAGAAATTTCATTAAGTGTAGGACATTTAGATTTACACAAAACTTCTGAATATACACGGATCGTATAATTATAAAATCATAATTAAAATATCAACACGTAATGCTTCGTAATGTTTCGATAAAATTACAAATATATCGTAGCCTTATTTAAATTGGAATAAAAAATATTGTTTATAAGAAAAATAAAATAATTCAACAAGATTAATCAGAAGATGGGCGATTCGTCGTTAGTTTAAATAAATTCCTGGAATTTTACGGTATTCGAGAATTTGAAATCGGCAAAGTCGAGAGCCAATGGGCTTAGACATTTACTAACCATACGAAAAATGTAGCGCTAGTAACCCGAGGTGTAGTGATGCTGCTCGTACAACTAACTATATTCTATTCTCATGAACTTAAGTAAATCATTGCGCCTACTTTCCGTTGTGCTTACGATGCAGACATTGTTTATACTAATATTATGATAATTGTAGGATAAGAAGTTAAAGCTTTAAAGAAAAGACCTTAAAGAGTACTGACTTTTATTATCTTTCAATAATATTATTTTGCGCTGTTACAATGTCAAGAACAGGAACAAAATTAGATTCAAAGAAAGTTGTAAGTTTATCTAAGGATAATTATTTTTCTGCCAAGTTCATTTGCATTATGCGACGTAATTTTTCCATTAGTATTTCTATGAATTAATATTAATTATGAACATTTCAGAATTCAGAGCTATTTACACTTACTTATGGGGCATTGGTCGCTCAATTATTAAAAGACTATGAACATATCGATGATGTGAATAAACAATTAGAGCGAATGGGATACAATATGGGTATTCGTTTGATAGAGGATTTTTTAGCTCGCACAGGTTCGGGTAGATGTTATGACTTTAAAGACACGGCGGATAAAATTCAGACTGGGTTTAAAATATTTTTGGGTATCACGCCAGTAATAAATAATTGGAGCGTAGCAGGGGACGAATTCTCTTTATGTTTTGAAGCAAATCCGTTAACCGAATTTGTAGAATTACCAGATGACTGCTTAAATTTGAAATATTGTAATATATTGCCTGGGGTATTAAGAGGTGCTTGTGAAATGGTACAGATGGAAATTGCTGCATGGTTTGTCCAAGATCAATTAAAAAGTGGTAACGTCACAGAATTAAGAGTAAAATTTATAAAGAGACTGGAAGATGCTATACCAGCAGGCGAAGATTAATGTAAATTTAAGTAATTTAATAAATAAGATGAGTTTATAGTTATTATACATATTGTATTGTTTATCAAGTGAAAGATATAAAACAGATGTGTTACAATAATTACTTATACTTAACTTTAACTGTATGTGTATCAAATTTTAAATTAAATTCATTAAATCAAGCTTATAGGTAATTGGTAAGAAAGAATATTATTTGCAAAATTCCAGAAGCTGAACTATACTACCAAACTGTACGCAAAATTGAGAAATTATAAGTTATTTACATTAAATATATGTAAAGTATAAGCATTCTTCCTTTGTTAATACTTATATGTTAATAATAATTTTGTATATTTATAATTTTCTTTCTTTCTTTTATAACGTATCAATAACATTAATAAAAAGTGAAATTATAATTAATAATTAAAATACTAATCTATGAAAGATTTAAGTATATAATTCATAAAATACATAATAATTATACATATTATACAGAAGAATGTATGTTTAATTACAAATAATACAATTTAATTTAAGCCTTAATAATAATTTTAAGCGATGGCTGTAATACAATATGCTTTTAAATTACATTATTCGTGTATGAAAATTATCAATGTATGAAGTTAATATGTTGATTAATTAAAAATTTATTATACATGTTTTTATGGTAGGGTATAGTTTTAGTAAAAGTCATGCATCTGATGATTATATCATATATATATATCTTAATCTTTTATTCTGAAGGTTTAATCAATTTATGAAATTCTAATAATGGAATTGAAATTGGAAAACAAAAATAATTTTTTATATAATCTATATATTATATGAAATGATTTTTTTTTTAAACCTTTTCAAAGCAATAAGTAAATTTATCAAAATATTGTACAATGCCCTTTAATTTTTAAATGTAAATTTAAAGAAAATTTAAAAATTCATTATTAAAATTTTTTATATTTTAGTAATCCTCCAATTTTTTTTTTTTTACCTTTTGACACGGAACAAAAAGAGTAGAGTTGTGTATTTAAAAATTAAAAAGTATAAAGTGTGAAACAATACTTGTAACATAAGTTCAATAAAAATTGTAACTTGTATTAGTAAAATCTATTTATATTTATAACAAGTTGATGAAGCATAATTATAGAATGTTCTGCTCGTAGTGAAATATTATAAATATTGTATTAATGTGTAGGATAGTTCATGATGTAAGCTTGAAAATTACTTTGCTATGGAAAATATTGCTTTATACTTTATTTTAGTTATAGTATAAAAATTATAATGTATTATATAAATTCATGTTCAAGCTCAATTAATAAAATAATTTTAACAGTATACATATAAATATACATCATATATGTTGTACCTTCATTAAAAGGATTTATTTCTCATTTAAATGATTTTAAATTATGCTTATAAAATCTATTCATTTATATTGTCTAATAAAAATTGAATTATTATAATAAACTTGCCTAATGCGTACAAATTCTATTTGTAAAACTGTATTTTATAAATATTACGTACGATAATGAGAAAGAATATTTTCTTAAGATCTTAAACTAGAAAATTATTATATTATGATTAGTTACATTGTTTATATTATAGTTTAATTTTTAATGGTATGATAGACATTTGATTAAAGTTTTTATCAAGCATATATAAATTATAGATTACTTGACAAGTGATTTTTGTTCATAGTTACATTAAATACTATGCGACTTATTCTTCATAAATGTAGTAGGTAACCTTTTTAATTAAACTATTGTGTGAGAAATGAATTGCAACATTTTCTATTTTTCTTACAATAAAATACGAAGAGATAATAATTACTCATAGAATGTTTAAATAAACTGCATATGTACTCTTAAATACAGATTTATTAGAAATATTTTTTACAAGATCTAAAAATAAATTATAATAAAAACAAATACTAGAGAAAATTTATTACTATATACTATATGAGATACATAGTAAAAGAAATAAGTTATTTTAACATAGATAATTATTATCAATTAAAATATTTCGTGTAAATTATCTGCTATAACTAAATCATATAAATGGAGTTGATAATAGAAAGCTTTTTCAAATGTGGTTTAATATAATAGTGAGGCTAAACAATTTCTAATATATATTAAAAATATCGTATATCTATATATATATATATATATATATATATATATATATTTTTTATAGTCAATTTTATCATAATAAATTAATATTATACATTTTATACTTATAATTTTATATAACTTGAAGCATAATAACAATTAAAAAAATTAATGAATTACATTCATTTCATTTTAATAGAAATGACAATAAAGGAAAAGTGATGAATTTAAGAAAACAAGTAATATTTATAAAATGAAAATTCATTCTTTTTTTTTCCATGTAAACTTTGCTCGTACATTGGGAATATCTGGAGTTAATGAAGTTAATGCAGTAGTACTTGAAGTTTTAGGATGAGAAAATGGACATCCTGGTTTCATACAATATGGATGATACTTGCATTGTAATGGAGGATGTGAAAACATGCAGCCCAATTTTGTGCACGATGAACCAAATTTACATTTTGGATGTTTATAGGCACATTTCTCACCAAATTTACAGGCAGGAAAAGAGCTGAAAAAATTACATAATTTTTTTCGTTCATTGGTTAATATTCAGTTTAAAGGAGTTGTGAAGTTAAATCAGATAAAATAGTCACCTGCACATAACTTCAGGATGATAATAGGCACATTTTATGCCTAATGTACAATTTGGCCAATATCGACATTTTTCATTTGATTTATCAGCAACGGTTGTAATAACCGAACTTATGAGAGGTCGTTTATCGATACCTAAATAACGAAATTCAACCAATAATTATAAAATGAAGGAAAATTACACGTATAAATAAAATTATTCAATGTTAGTTTTTATTTAAAAAAAAAAAAAAAATCCATTCGAATACTCACGAAGTACCGAATTGACTGTAGAAGCTAGTGTCGGTTTGTCTTCCGGTGTACTCGAACGAGATCTAGTATAAACTATAGGACTTAATTTTCTTTTTCTTTTGCAAGGATTTTCTTCGAGTCTAAGATTTTCTGCATTATCATTTCCATTACTTTCAATTTTCGGTTCAATATATTCAATTTCTGTATCATCGTTTAATTCGTGATCTTCATTCGTGTCATGATCTTCATTAATGTAATGAGCTTTATTTATATCGTCATCGTGCTCGTCAATTATTCGATCGTTTTCAATGTGAGATCTATATTGACTGTTACCCAGAGCCAATTCGTCATCTTCATTTACCTATAATCATCGTATGTTAAGCTTCGTCATACAGTTAGTAAAAATCTGTATAGTATTAAAAAATATTTGCCTCCATTTCTATACGTTCTTCATCATCAGAATTTCTTTCTTTGAGGATATTATTGTTATATCCATTTAACGTAACTAAAAACTTTTGTTTATCATCGCTTCTTTTGAACAATGATTTTACCATATCTAAATGCTCTTCCGTTACAACTTGCGATGAATCTATAAATGCTGAATTATTTGAAGTATTTTTAAATTAAAAATTAAAATTAAATAAAACTAAATATACTCACGAGGTTTGGATGAACTAATTATATCAGGATTAGTAAGTTCGATTTGAATTTTTTCCATAACAAGTCGTTTCTTTGAATTTAAATTTACTGAAAGTATTTTGCCTTGCCAAGGATCGCGCATCACTTTAATTTTATTTACAAATTTTTGTTCCTAAAAATGTAATTCTTTAATTATAATATTTAATAATAACAATAACAATATCATGTATAAATATATATATATATATATATATATATATATATATATATATATATTTCATTATCAGTTTTTATAAAGATGTGATTGTAGTATTATATTTTATTAATGTTACGTTATAATTATATTTTTAAATCTTACTTTTAAGCAAGGATCTAATTTCTTTTGCATTACTACCGATTGATTTGCTTCGGCCACTGCTCTTAACAACAGAGACTGCGTAGCCCGTTTTAAAGACGGCTGAAGTGGTTTCAATGGTCTTGGAGTGACGATAATTTTACTTGAAACTTTGCATGCATCCTCATCATCAATTTTCTCCAATTCTTCTTTCTTTGCGTCTACATTTGAATCGCTTTGCTTCTTTAATTCAATATTCTTTTGTTTTTGTTTTTGCATTTGGTGTTTTTTAACATCAATTACATGAGATTTAAGAGACGTATTAATAACAGAATCATCATCTTCCTCAGGAAAATTCTTATCATTTTGAGGTTTTTGAGAAGGTCTAAATACTGCATCCGACAGTGCACTATTCTGCTGCCTTTTTCTTACTCCTAATCTACTTTTTACATTACTAATTCTAGGTTTGCTTACTTTAATGGAATTGCAGGATTTTAAGAGAGGTTCATCTTGTTTATGAATACCAAGACGAGACTTTACCGTTCCCCACTTATTACTTAGTCTTTCTTTATTTTTTAAATCTCCAATTTTATTGGATTTACCAGTTTTTAAATTACTACTAAATTGATTCTTGTTAGTTTTACTTTGTTCAGTTCTAGCATCTTCGTTTCGTTGTTTTCTTCGTTCTACAATTTTATTCTGACTCACGCTGCTTCTCTGACTACTCGTTTCATTTCTTCCAACGTGTAAATGATTTTTGTTTAATGCGCTTCTAATATCACTGCTTGGTTTAGTATCTAAATCGGATTTTTTTGCAGGAGGAATAACACCAAGCCTAGTTTTAATAGAAATAACCGAAGTTATTTTTGGTTTATTAATAGATGATTTTAATTTATTTTCATCTTTATTATTGAGATCGTCAGATAGTTTTAAACGCTTAGTAGCTTGAGTATTCTTTTCGTTTGAAATATCATCAGGATTTAAGCTATGCTTCAAATTTTGAATCGAGGACTCGTTACTTTTTTCAGACACATCGACACGAGGGTACTTAAAGGACGCTACTTTTTTATCATTATTTAAAGGCTTAGTAGATGCTGAAACCGTAGATGTAACAGTGTCTTTTTTTTCTACATTATTTGCAATATTTCCATAATTAGTAGTTGAATGAAGTGGGTTTTTCTTCTTCTGTGATTTATCTTCATGAACTATATCTTTCAATCCAATTTTATTATCATTTTCATTCAATAATGTTAAATCGCCTACAAGCTCTTCAAATTCTCTGTCTCTATCAACTTTTGTTATAACTTCCTTATCTAATACGGACTTAGATTGATCTTCTACTTTAATTTTTTTCTTATCTTTTTCCTCTTTAACAACGACCGACGATCCAACTTCTTTATTACTCTTTTTTTTCACGGTAACTTTTTGTAATTTTTTTAATACCTGATCATGCAACCAATTGACAAACGGTTCCGTACTGTCTTCCAAAAATAAATGCAAATCTTCGTTCATCTGCTGTCGAGATTTCTTGTTTACAACCATCACTAAAATATAATCTGGCAGTTCTTCGTCGTAACGTACACCCAATTCAAGTAACTTAGCTCGAATGGCGCTCTGAAAATTAATTTGCATTAACATACAAAATTATGATTGCATAAATAATGTTTAAAAACATTTTTGCATGCTTTTCTGAGATATCGGTATTTTTATTGTCAAATTAATGAAATAAACATAAAGAATATAACAATGTGTACTTGAATAATACAATTAACAGCGCACATCATGATTTTGATAAAATAAGAGAAACAAACATAATTAAATATAAATAGACGTAATCATACAAAAATAAAGACATAATTATATACCCTTAACTGATTCGTGATTTCGATACCACGTATATCCATTTTGATAATAATTATATTGTTAGACTGTTAAAAAAAATTTTTCAATTGACTTCTTTGTATTTAAAATTCTTACATTCGAGCATTATTAAAATCTCACAACAGAAAAATTCCTCCTAGATTATTCGCCATGTTTATTATACCAGATGTATTACTGCTTGACTATCTCGAAAGGGCTTATTTTCAATGACCTTATGTGCATATCATAATGTAATTTTGAAAACGGAGCCTGAAGATATAATATAAAAAAAAAAAAAAAAAAAAAAAAAAAAAAAAAAAAAGAAAAGAAAAAGAAAAGAAAAAGAAAGTAAACAATTATGTTAATTAAGGCGGGAAGACTTCAAATTTTTATTTGAACGAACATTAATTAGATAGTAGCATACATTTTTAATTAATAACAAGTGCAGAATAAAGGATTTACGATATTATCGTAATTGCAATTAATTAATTAAGGAAGGAAGGAGTTTATGTAGTTTAGGGAGAATTATGAAAAATCATAAAGGAAATTAGAACAATTTTAAAGAATTAGATAAAGCACAATAATTCGTTTAGATTGAGATTTTTCGAATAAAACATAATATCAAAAATGGCAGCATTAAACAATTATACAAAAATATATTATAATGCATTGTGAGATTATTATAAGCTTTTTAAAAATTTCGAAGATAAATAATGATTTTAATAGTTTTTTTTTTCTTATAAAATTCTAACGCTTGGCATGTAAAAATAATTGCATCGGTAATATTAAAGCAATCAAGCCTTATAACAATGTGATAATATCATTTGTTTAAGTATTTTATCGTTCGACGAAGCTGAAAGGAAATTGGATTACATGCATAAATAATTCACATCGTTATACGTTATTCTTCTTCTTCTTCTTCTTCTTCTTCTTCTTCTTCTTCTTCTTCTTCTTCTTCTTCTTCTTCTTCTTCTTCTTCTTCTTCTTCTTCTTCTTCTTCTTCTTCTTATTCTTCTTCATATTATTATTATTATTATTATTATTATTATTATTATTATTAATGATATTATTAATATACATTTTAGTAATTACAATTTATTTACAAATTTTTTCACTTACACGATTAATTTATACACTTGTTATTACTACAAAATCTTTTATCGATATTATCTCCGATGAATTACATTTTTTTTTTTATTTTTTATTTATTTTTTTTTTTTATTATATTATATTCGATAATATGAGCTAATTAAAGCTAAGTGTAAATTCAATCGATAGGCATAATTGAAACCAAAATAATATCCACGATGTTAAACTTGATCAGAATACTACACATTGAGTATAAGTTCGAGCTTGGAGATTATAGTCAGGAAAAAAAGCAATTCAGTGTGTACTTTTCCAACTGTGCAAATAAGTGTGCAATTCGTCAAGCCATGACTTTGGTAAGGCACTTGAGTTTATTTAATTAAGTAATGTGATAAATTAGCGAATATTGACACTCAATTGCGCAAGGACGGTAAAAAAAAAAAGGGTGCGATCGACAATAAAGGAGCGCCGCAACTAAACCAATTTCTTATCCCTGTACAGCGCAACTATATACGTTTTTAAATATCATTATATTCTCTTATACATAAACATCACATGATATATAGTGAATTTAATAGTGCGCATTAAGTAACTTAATTTTCGTCAACTATAATTTATTAATTATACGTTATCGAAATTTTTTAATTTTTTAATGACGCTGTTTTATATTTGTTCAGAAAATAATTTATAACGCAATAAATTAAGCCAATCGGGTAATAAAATTGGAAAAAAATTCGTTTCCTATTTATCGATATATTAATCAACAATTTTATACAATTATGGATTGAGCGATACTCGAATTACAACATAGTTAATACAAAATTTCGAGCTTACAAAGATACTCTTATCTGAAATTCTTTACATTTCCTAATCCTCTAGGTATTAAAATGCATTATACATTTCAAATAGAATCTTATTTATTTAAACTAATTTAAATAAACTAAAATTTAATAATCATAAGAATTTGGCTTGTATACAAGTTTTTTAGCACCCGTGATTTATTCTCTATAATAAGAAAGAAATCCTAAATAATAAATACTTGCTATGAAAATTATATGCTCGTTATATAATTTTTAAATATAAATCCTTGTATATGAAGTACTATACAATAATATAATGATTAGGACGTACTATTATTGTAAGAATGCGAGGGTGAAGAATAATCTAGTTGTAGAATAGAGATACATAAGAAAGGCGAATAGGGTCGGTAGGATTCTGCGGATCGACTTTGTCTCATACTCAAATTATTATTAAGAATTAATTTTTTCTTCTTCTTTTTATGCTAAGTATCATCTTGGCTTACCACTTTAACGAAATAATTATTTTATATTATTAATTTTTGATAATATCACCATAAGATCGTACATACATTCTTCAATATCATATTATCAATGTAAAATATTATATTATAATTAATATTACAGCTACAGTACATTAAAAAAAAAAAAAAAAAAAAAAAAAAAAAAAAAAATCAAATGCTAGATAAATAATATCATATCTATCAATTTCAAAGATCATTATCTTTCATCATATTCTATTGAAAGCGGGTAAAATTTCATAAAGTTATCTACTTGCTGCTGAGTCGGATAAATCATAAAGAAAAATCGAATTCTAAATTTATGATAGTAATTTAATTCGTATAAGTATATAAGAGGATAAGTGTCCTTTTTTTTTTTTTTTTTTTTTTTTTTTTTTTTTTTTTGCAATAAAAATTTTAATTATATAATATTACTTTGCCGATGCGACCTATTGGAATTTTCCAGCTAAGTAATACTCGACTAAATGCCAGGAATTGTCATGAGTGATTAAAAGATTGTTCGTGAAAAATTTCTTGAAATACAGAATTTAATTATATAAAAAAAAAAAAAAAAAAAAAAAAAAAAAGTTATTTAAATAATTCGTGGTTACTGGGCGAGAGACATCAAACACGAATTCACGGTACCGTACCGTATTAGCCAAACTCCCGGATGACCTTCTCATTAGATATACGAGTGGAAATTAAAATGCACACCATGAATGTAAAAGTTTTAAAGTTTTTCTAATTCTTAAAATGAGCACTTTCCGTTTGAGATCTTTCGGATCGCATAATGATGGGCCATTACGTATAGATTACGATTATCAAAGTATGGCGCTATTATGCACAAAGCTACTATTCTAGAATAAGCATTTATTTTTCGACCTTCCAGCAAATTTCATAACCGACGAATTAGCTTACTCAAACCTCACAAGATAGTAGTTAGAAAATAAAATCATTCTGCCTTTGCATCGAGTTAGGTGAGAAAGTAATATATTGATGTAATACCGTCGTCGGTCATTAAGCGCAGGAGAGTAATACAAGTAGTTTTACAGTAATTTTAAGTCCTGTGTATTTTAGAAAATTCATTTATATTTGATGCTGATGTGTTAAAACTTTGTATCCGACTGCTCACTACTTTATGCTCAAGTTATAAATGATATCATTTGTTAATTACGAAGAAAGTTGTCAAGAAATTTTTGTCTTTTTGGAAAGTGCAAAAATGAAGAGAATTTATGATGTTAATTCATATACGGCAGACAATGAATATTAAAAAACTTTTTTATAATTACAACTTAAGCTATAAAATTATATGCCTACATGACATGTAGCTTTAATTTAAATCTTAAAAATATTTTTTTTATTTCTTACTAAATTTTGATGTATTATGTTGGTAATTACTTATCGTAGTTTACATCTATTCCAATACTTGGAACAATTAGAATCAGCACTTTCTTGTATTTCTTGTCTATTTATTGCGTAAATATAACTCGGATAAGCTCGATTAATTTCTGAAAATTATACAGTTTAGCATATTCATGAAATAATTTAAAAAATTGTACTGAAAATTTTTTTACCCAGGTCAGTCGATCATTAGCAAATTTACTTCTATAAGAATTAAGCGAGGATAACCATTTAAGTGCTTAATCACAATATCACCCCTTTTTTAAAAACAAATTTTAAATTAAAAATAAAATATTGTAAAATCTTTCGACTATACTCGCTCTAATTTCAATCCAATATATTATTATATAAATTTTCTAAACAATTCGTTTGCAATAAAATATTAATTGAAAGAAAAATTGCTTCAACATACTCTACATCTACTTCAACACACGTTTATAAATTAATTACAATTAAATTGCTTTTTAATTAATCTTGTATTTTGTCTATTACTCGTAAACTAAGATTCATTGGATTTTCATTTTTAACTTTTATAAATTGATATAGCATCTCGTTATAAACTAATTAATTTATCACATAAAATCACTTAAAATAATTAACATGGTTTATAAACCATAACCATAAACCATTATTGCATATCGATAATGCATCCAAGTAATCGTGTATGTATATAGATAAAATACAAGATCCGAAACATAAATTTGCTCCTATTGGCATAATCAACAGTTATATAATATTAAAAGAATTGTTTTTAAATTTGGTTTAACTTTGGTAACTTTAAACCACCAACGGTATTACCAACTAACTATTTGTAAAAATATTTAACAACCATTAAAATTAACGTATAATTAATAATGCAAATTTAATAAATTTTTTTCTACGTAGTGAATATAGTTCTTTGGCTGTTATCAATTAATGTAACCATTAGGATGTTTCATTTGCCATTTCCATGTATCAGCACCTAAAAGACAATCGACTGTCACAATATATTATAATAAAAAAAAATAAAATAAATAAATATATATATATATATATATATATATATATATATATATATTTCAAAACAAATATTTTCTATAAATATAAATTAATAACAATGAATAGTATTCTTAAGTAGTAAACAAGTTCATAAGTTTTTATGAATATCTGTCACATTACTATCAGTTCATTATGTTTTAATTAATAAAGTTAATTAGTTGTTATTTAAAAGATATGATATAATTAAACATTGTCAAAATAGGTTCAGCGTATAATTTTTTAATCTATATTTTACATTATCGTTTATTTTAATCTTATCATTAAAACGTTACCTAAATTGATTTTCACAATAAATTAAAAATATTAAAAACACTTTATTTTATCCGAATTGAAGATTTATCTAATTTATTTAATATTGTAAGGGAATTAAAGAATTCGAATGTATATCAATTTAAACTAAAAAACTTACACATATCGTCAATATTTTTTTCGGCGACCCAATTTAATAAATCTTTTGCTAAAGTTGCATCAGCATAACTTTCTGCTATATCACCCGGTCTTCGTTTAACTATTTTATACGGAATTTGTTTTTTAGAAGCTTTTTCAAAGGCATGTATTACTTCAAAAACTGAATAGCCTTTGCCACTTCCGAGATTAATAGCCTTGAAACAAAGAGGATTTTCATTTTTTTGATAAATCAAGGCTTTAACATGACCAGATGCTAAATCGACAATATGAATGTAATCTCGTACTCCTGAAAGGAAGTAAAACATACTCGATATCTAATCTCATTTCCTGTAGATATATTGTACTTTAAATGATTTACCAGTTCCATCTATAGTATCGTAGTCATCGCCATAAATAGAAAGGAAATCTCTCTTTCCTACAGAAACTTGGGCAATGTAAGGCATTAAATTGTTTGGAATACCACTTGGGTCTTCTCCAATTTCTCCAGATGGATGTGCTCCAACTGGATTAAAGTATCTTAATGATATAACGGACCAATTCTACGAATGAAATTAATTAATTGTCAATTAAGAAACGAATATAAAATAATATTTATAATTTGAAATTTATTAAATATCGTTTGTTTATAAGTATATAATAAATACAATATTAAAATCAATTCTAACTTTAAACATATAAACAATCCCAATGTAATGTAAAATAATGGTTATATAAAATATTATTTACTATTTACTATTTACATTTTTCGTTAAAATATAAACTATTAGTAATTTTTATCAATTTACAAGCTACAATACCTTATCCGAATTACAAAGGTCCTTTAAAATTTCTTCCACCATAAATTTAGTCTTTCCATATGGATTTGTGCAATTTCCAGTTTCCATATTTTCAGTCAAAGGCAGTTGTTCAGGTACACCATATACTGTAGCACTGCTTGAATAGATAAATCTTTTAACATTGTTTTCTCTCATGACTTCTAAAAGATTTAACGTTCCTCCAAGATTTATTTTATAATACTCTAATGGTATTGTGCACGATTCGCCCACTGCTTTCAAGGCAGCAAAATGTATAACACAGAAGAATTTGTGCTAAAGATTAAAAATATATAAGTGCATGACTTCATTGTATTTATTTAGATATTAATAAGATTATTTTTTAACGACATTATTAATTACCTTCTGAAAAATATCACTTAACAGTTTCTTATTTAAAATATCACAATAAATAAATGTGACTTGTTTATTTGTTAATTTTTCTATTCTAGAAATACTTTCAGGCTTTACACTACTTTTTCCTGAAATACATTATCATATTAAGGATAATTATTTCAATTATCATGCCACTGCGTTTTGACATTAGAATTCAAATAAATTCTATAAATAACTTTCGAATAAATATCAATATAGAAAATACAAAATTTCTTACCTTGAAAAGCGTTACTAAGGTTGTCAATAACCACCACCTGAAAGTCAGCATTAAGTAGTTCCAAAACCGTATGTGAACCAATATAACCAGCACCTCCCGTTACCAGAATGTTTTCTGTTTGATCAGCCATATTACTTCTGTTTTCTAAGTAATTGTTTACTATTCAATAGTTAGTATAATAGTCTACAAAACATTAGTTCAAATATTTTTGCAGTGTTAGTAATAAATGCATGCTAAAGTATATTTAGTACAATTTCAAACTTGGAAAAATGACATTAACAATTAATTTCTAACTGCCCTTTATCGTACAAAAACTATTTTGAATATTTAAGAATAAAAGAATATAGTTTAAAATGTTAGTCGACAATTTAATCAATATTTTTATCTAAATGGAATACAAATTTAAATACAAAGTGACAATAAAACTAACCTCTTTGAATGTAAAGCGTAGCTGAAATGGCTTTATCTTGTTGAAAGATCGACGATAATATTTCATTTTGCCGTGGCAATATTACGTAAGCTTTAACGTCATCAAGTATCATTCAATAAGTTCTGATTTATGTTCATACGTGCTTTGCACATTAAATTTACACAAGCAAATGCAATGACACTTCATAAAATGAACAAATTTATATGTATTCGAATGTGTATTGACATTGCAGTCCTTTACCCTTTAAACTTATGTTTTACAATTTATTTTATTACGAAATGTCTTATTATAATAAAAAAGTCGATCAAATTACATGTGAAATATCTTTTATTATATTTAATCATATTTAATGAAAACATTTGTAATTTTGCTTTATCAAAATTTTGCATTTTTGCGCCATTTGTAATCGTGTCGACTTATCGTTCCAACATTTCGAGATATTCTAGAGGATAAAATTTTGAAATGTTACGTTTGCTTGCATTTTTGTTACAATGACAGCATTGAATTTAACTTAAAAACGCAAATGCACAGATATTTATATTTTCATCACGTATGACGTTAATAAATAATTTCAAATAAATTGAACGTAAGATAATTTATATGTACATATATTTGTTTATTTGAGCTGTAATCAATCTTTAGGGTTATGTTTATGAATTACATTTTTATTCTGAAATTTATGAAATTTTACTTTTATTTTGTAGATTTTTCGTTAAATAGTAATTGTTTAATATTAAATAGTAAAGCAGGCAAAAATATTGAATATACCAAAAGGGATAAGTAGTTCTGAATAGAATAGATTACATATGTCTAGCAGGGGAGCCACCCCCTTTAAAAAAAAGGGGTATGTCACCCCTTTTCCTATAAAAAAAAGGGTAGCTGTTAAAAAGGGTTGCTTAGGAGCACAAGTTTTGACTACTTTTTTATTTGTACAAGAAATATATTTCTTCAGTATAACATTGTAAAATATAAGGATAAATGCTTAAGGATATGATATAATATTATTTTATATTTTATGAAATATAATTTTACTACAATTTTTTCTAAATTATATCCATTACAAGTATTTAGTTAAATAAAAATTTGGTAAATGACAATTCTTTTTCTACTTTGTAGGTAAAATTCAAAGGGTACACCCCTCCAATAACAGATTTAGAATATAATAAAAGAGTGCCGAAGGCAAAGGATAAACGGAGATGGAACTTCTAGATCTACATCTCTTTCTAACCACTCCGAGAGCAACTCTTCGGCATCAGATCAGCCAATGGCAGCTACGAGCTCCGTAGTCCATGACAGCAGTAGACTCGGACTACTGTTCTGTGTAGAAGGGTGGTTTAGTTATACAGGAGCATTCATTGCCTATGCTTCGGTACTATGTTGGTTAAATTTAAATCTAAGTAAGGTGATTGTGTGTGAGAAGTCCATTATAAACATGATAATTTATGATTATAAATTACAAAATCAACTTGCAATAATTTCAGATTTTATGCAAAGTATATAAGGAGTTAATTTAATTTTGCTTTTATAATCGATTATTATTATATTTTGTTGATTAATTTTGTCCTATTACATTTTTCTTATATTGTTATATCATAATTATTGTTATCGTTATTCTACTCTACGAAGAAGTTTACTCGACAGATTAGAAATAATTTTTTTTCTTTAAATTAACAATTTTTTAATATTTATAGTTATTGACGGTTTAAAAGTTAATTTTCATTTATAAAACTTGTTTTTTTATTTAATCATATTAATTTCTTCTAAGGTGATTACAAGACAAATTTATTATACTATCCAATAATATATAATTCAAATTTGTTAACATTATAATCTTCAAATCTAATATACTTTGTTTTTTAACAATACATATATTAGTTTAATACTTATTTCATTAATTTAATTTAATTTTTCATAGAGTTTATTTATTATTTACTATTCTAGTTACTGTATCTTTTGTCAGTGCGAGTTGAATAAATTTAAAATAGGATAGAGACTTTAATTTAAAAATTTCCATCTATCTAAGGCTAAAACAGCTCAATGGGTGGAGCTTATTTTCCCTTCCATTTTGCATCTCCTGAGTTACAAACTTGTAATCAATTCCTTCATCTTTCTTCAAAGTTAAACTTGGTTTATTTCTGTATTTTCTTTTATTTTATATTTTATTTTTATTAAAATTTAATTTAATATTTTATCTATGAAGGATTTTAAATCTTTATAAATTACAAATTTATTGATGTTGTTGTATTTGTTTTTACAGTTTTTAAATGAAGTGAAAGTGAAGTTTATGATAAGATATGAAAGTAATGGATGCTTATTATGCAAACATTATTTTAAAAATCAGTAAGTATTTATTACAGTATATATTAGTTATCATTGAATAATATATTATTTGGTTTTTAATTTATTATTCGGATTTGTAATGTTTATACGGTAATAATATTATAACAACTTTTAATTTTCATTCGCTTAAAAAATGTTTAAGTAATTGAAAAATTAATTGGTACCGATTACCAAAAAGACATATAATAAAAGTTCATAAAGATGATTGCTAAATCAATTTTTCAGCAACCTATATCATTGAATTTTCATTGAATAATGTAAATTTACTTTAGTAGCAACAATATGTCGATATATTTTCATGAAATTAAACTTTAAATCTAATTCAAGATGATCCGTTATCATTTATTTCTTACTGAAATTTATAAAATATATTTATATAAATTTATATTAATTTTATTAGTATATAAGATAGTTCATTATTAATTTACTACAAATCTAATATTGCTTATTAATCGATTCGTTTGCAATAGGCAAAATAATTCATATGAAAATATATTTTATATAAAAACAAAATACATCAATGATTCTGATTTATTACAAAAAAAAAAAAAAAAAAAAAAAAAAACAATATATAACTTTTTATTATCTACGTTAAAAAATGATTAAATTTGAATAAATTAAGAAGGATATTGAATGTACATTTGAAACTGTATTACTACACGAAATAATTAATAATAAGTGCCAACTATTAATACGAATTCTGATTTTTTATTTCTTTCATTATTTTTATTTTTGGATTGTAAATAAAATATAACCTTACGAACTTTATATTAAAAATAAATATAATTTATATATTTATTCATTTTTAACTTTGTTGCTTATAAATGAAAATATATTTAAAAATTTTTATATTAATATTATTATTAAACAAATTAAATTTTATAATATATTAGTATTTAAATGTTTTGAACAATATATGGTAATTATATGAGTACTGAAAGTTATTAAATGAGTAGTAAAAAGTTATAGGTCAAGTAAAGTTTAGACGAATACGTTTTCGTAATCTTAAAAGATTATTTTAGAAAATTTCCAAGATAAAATTAAGAAGGTATTAGATACATTGGCTTGAATTAATAATATTGCAACTGGAATTCATTTTTCAAATAGTAAAATGTCGAGATGCATATAAGAGAGTTCCTAGCATGTATGAAGTATATAATTCTTGAAAAGCTAATTCATTTATAATATATAATCAAAAATACAATAAAATTACGAATGTTTCCATCTATCTAATGAATGGAATTTACAATATGGAATTTATATTTGTTATTATATAGAAATGTATAATAAAAATAATACATTAAAATTAAAAAAAAATTAAATTTATTAAAAGGAGTAATAATTGTATGAATTTGCAGTTACATTTGCAATTTATATCGTCGATTTTCTTATAATTTAAATCATTACAAACTGATATAATTATTATTAAAAAACACTCTATTCTATCATTCATTCTGAAAAATTGAATAGAATCATAAAGGATCTTCTTTTTTTTTTCAATTCTCAAAATAAGGCTAATTAGAGTCTTTGGAGTTGAAAAGAATTTTATGTACAATATGGTTAAGCAAATATTTTTCATATTAATTTTTATCTACGATAAATTCCATAATATTGCTAATCTTATATTTACAATTAGATAGCATAATATTCTCTTTAATAATCGTTCGTAGAGATACTTAGAAACATAAATTTGCATCTATAATTCATATTATATAAATGGATTGTAAGATGTTTTCATTATTTTACTATTAAGATCAAAAGACATATTTAAAATTTAGAAAATATTTTCTTCAATTTATATCACATTATGAAATGTGTACATAAATTCATAAGTTTCAAGTAGAATTATATAAAACAATTTAAACATATCTCCAAATCATAAAGCATAATTAAATTATATAAGCAAGCAGTTTATATAATTTAAATACATTTTAAAATGTTGATGCAGAAATGTTTTTAGCATCGGTACTGATGAATATTATCGAATGAAATATAAGAATCAGAACCTTTTAGCATAATAGTAAAAATATAAATTATTTAACATTAAATTCTTTTGGATTATATTTTGATTATTAATAATGTATTATAATTCATTAATTATCTTTAATTTAAACAATCATTTATTTACAGAAAAAAAAAAAAAATAAAAAAATAAAATATGTTTTTTAAAAGAAAACGGCAAAATGATGTTAATAATTTAGTTGCAGTAACAATAGATTAAAATATAGAATTTCGTATAACATATAATTAGACGGCTGATATATAATGTTTATTATCACTATTTTTCTCTCTAAAATTAGAGGAAAATTTTATTTTTATTTTGGATTGAGAAAAAACTTAAATAAAGATGATTTTAAGTAATTAAATAAAAATCTAATAAATAAATGCAATATCTAAATTAATTTATATTAATTTCGATTATTATCAATGTTTATTATTTTTTAATTTAATAAAAAATCAAATATAAAAAATAATTGCAGTTATAATATAGTATAGTTAAAATTAGCGAAATAAAAGCATATCGATCAATGATTTAAGTGGATTTTAGAAAAAGTGCACGATCTAAAATAACAAATAATCCAAATTGAAAAATTTATTTTAGTACAAAATGGTGTAAATCAGTCGGTATGAAAGATTCCTAATACTTCTTTATAATGTAAGTTTTTGAAAGTACCGAAAGGATTATTAGGCAAATTTCATTTAAATGGATAAATATTTTAGTTTAGTATATAGATATAAACGTAGAGGAGGTCAATTAGATCGCACTATCTCTATCACTGTCACTATCAATGTAAATAAGTGCGATTTCAATAGTACAGTTGTTATATCATTAGGCAAATAAAATTTATTTAATTTTTTTTTTTTTTTTGAAGAGTTTTACTATATCAAATCAAGCGATACTTAGAATAATTTAAATGATTATATATGCACTCGTTTGATTAATGATAATCAATCGGTTTCGGGCTCAATATAATACTGTCTTAATGCAAAAAAAAAAAAAAACAAACCGTGAAATATTTATATAAAAAATCTTGGAATAATTATTTATAATAAAAATATTATTAAGATAATAAAATCCTACATGCTGTATGCATGAATGTTTATTGAAGTTGTGTTTTGTTTTTTCTTCTTTTCAAACGGAAAGTTTAAAGTGCCATTAATAATTCCATTAAATCTATGAATATTTCTGAAAATTTTGTTTTGTTATAATAATTAATATGTTAGAGGCGCCTTCAACACATATTGAACAATATTTTTGCGTAATATAATATATATATATATATCATAAAATTAAAAAAAAAATTTTCTTCTCGTAATTTGTTATCGTATAAGGTTATAGAAACTTTTTAAATTAAGGAAAATTGCCTTATTGCAAATCCCAAAGTCATATTATTACTTTTATTTAAAGAATATTATTCTCTTAATAGAAGATTTGTTCAGAATCCAACTGGTGTCGCCACTAGTTACGTTCTTTCCCGAGTTTCACGACCTTAAAATTTCGAGTAATTATTTCTTAACGCAAATAAAGGCTTTCTATAATGACGTTTATTTATATAAAAATGATAATCGTAAAGCATAATAATCCAATGGATTTAAGGTGTGTGATAAATACAGATAAAATATGAAGAGCGAATGAGCAGACAATTGTGCTCAATTAAAAATAAATGGGGCTTAAGAATTTGTAAATTAGCTGCTGTACGAGGGATATGAGCAAACGCGCATATAAAGTGTGATTATTTTTTGAAAGTGTCTCGGTTAAATTGCGTTTAAGATGTCTGTGGCGCTCGTCATCAAAGCTCCGTGAAATTGCGAGCTTTTTGTTTGCTTTGCGTCCACTGTCGGAAATCCTCGAAGGGACGATATATTTGAGAGATAGTTGAGGGGAATGGACGTCCATTTGCCGCTTCCCACCTTTTTCGCCGATGTGTTTGCATTTTCATCTCTCAAGGGAGACACCAAGGACTTGTGTAATTTCGCAAAGCCGATTTCAATTTTCCTCTCTATTCGGATGCCGACGAGGCCTCTTGAGTTCCGCTCGTTTTTTCTTTTTTTTTTCTCTCGCCTCGCTAGGTGTAGGAAACGATGCAAGCAATGCTGGTTCGACAAGTTCCCAAGGGATGCAATAACAATGCGTTCGTCTTTATCGCACTATTATGATTAGTGGCATTGTTAGGCTTTGGAATGGAGAGCCCAGGACATTGCTTATTGAACTAAGATTTTGGAAATCAATTTCTTCCTTAATGGAAAGTAAATTGCTCATTTATTTCATACTGTAAAACGGTAATGGTCATCAAATCGTAACTTATACGGTTATATCCGCAGAATTTCGGAAAATTGTAGAATCTAGTTGATAATCTAGTTGTGTAGTTATTCCAATGCAAAGGGTTATGAATTATCACAAATATTTCGATATGTCGAGCAAATTGAGAAGGATACAAGCGCAATTATGTGTAATAAAATTTCTATTCCATCGATGCAAGTACGTAATTCGTTTGTTCTTTCATCAATTATAATATTGATCTACTGTCATTTAAAAAATTAAATTATTTATTAAATGATTGTACAATTAATGTATAATTATGACATTACTTTTATTTAATTTTTATAAGACGGACTATGGCACTCTATTGTTTATTATATTAATTTTTTAAGTAGATTATATAGTCGCCCAGATTAATGAGAAGTTAGCAATGATAAAGAAACAATTTAGTTATAGAAAATCGGTATATAAGAATTTCCATTCTATTTAGCAATTAGCAATAAAATAACGATGATTTTTGTTTTAAGGATCGGAATAATTTTTCATATAATGTTGTTACAACAATTTTTTGCGAGTTAACTTCTTTTATTAATTAATTAAAATGAGAAATAAGTAAGAGTAATAAGTTGAAAACAGTTGATCAAATATAAATTATCTATTTTTGGAGCTTAAAGCCAATATATTTATGTGATAAAATTGCAATTTATGTAAAGAAAAAAAAAAAAAAGAAAAAAAAAAATTTAAAACATCAATACTATAATTAAAATACTTCATTAAAAAAATATTATTATAATAGATTACACCTTGGTTATTTGTGCCATTATAAAAATTAAATATGTATATAAATATTAAAATACATACATAAAACTAATTTTTTATTATCTATTGGGAGTCGTGGGTAATATAACAAATATAGAATTCATTACTTTTATATCCGTGTGTATATAAACTATTTGTAATAATATAGTGAAAGGTTATTATTATACATAAGCTTTGATAGATTTATACAGAGAACTTACATTATTTAAATAGAAAAGTGCGAAAAGAAAGACTTACGTTTTTTGTTCGATCGTCAACAAAAGAAGTTTTCGTAACCTTTTCGTACAAAACAGAGTAGAAAAATAAAAGGCTCGAGGGGAAAGATTTAGGAAGAATGGACTTGACGGGGCGAAAATCATGAAGGCCGGAAGCGGAAACAAAGCTTGTGACGTCAGTTATACGAGCTTTTTTTTTTCTTATACTGCTTCGATATTCTTTCATTTCTTATTTTTTGACTAAATGCAATTTTATTATCTTTCGTGTACAAAAATGAATTTTTATTAGGGAAAATTTTAATTTACTACATCGCGCTTTGCTTATTATCCACTGTTTGTTACAATTTAAATAAATATTGTAAAGTGTTGCTGTGATTTAATAATAATTATGCACAAAATTGATTGCCAATAGATAAATATCGAATGAATTGGAGAGATAAATCATAAATATCTTGCAGGTTTTAGCAATTGTTACGTTATTAATAAAGTTAATTTCGGATGAGGTATATAAGTACTTTTATCATTGTTTTTTATTTTAAACTGAATTATAGAACTTGAAACTGTATCGCGAATATACGTAATTGTATATTGAAAATGTAGTTAAATTAAAAAATACTAATGTCTTTGCTATGATCGGTGTATTATTGAACTGGATTGATATCGCTATATATGGCGATAAAAATAAGTTGGATGAATTTTAAGGAGTGAAAGTTGAAGTTATATTGATTTATAGATTTTCCCCGACGTCTTATTTTGCGTTGACATGTACGCGCGTAAGGAAAAGAGAAGCATCAGCTAAAAGTAACGCGCGAATGATCATTCGTTATCGACTGTGCGACACATTTTGTCCTTCTTTTGCATAGCATGCTCGACTTGTTTTATCCGCAAATCGCTATAATCGTCCTCTGGCATAGTATTTTTTGAATGCCCGGTGGTCTTGCAAGCGTTGCGCGAATTGCTCGAGAGTCAAAGAGCCATTGTTCCTCCATCTCCCTCGTTCAGTTCCTTTCCTTTCCATCGTCACTCTCGCCCTATACGCTTCGGGGTGCATTGGTATTCCGTCGTCGCGATACTTTCACCCTGTCGTCCCTCTATGCATGACACGGAAAGAAAATACGTGATTCGCCTGTTGGTCGTGCATCGAGGTCGCGACTTCCCCATGGTTTATTATCCGGCGATGGTGGGGAATCGTCGGTGACACGTAGATCGCACTTTGTATGGATGCAAAATAAAAATAAATGCGTAACGCGCGACATTTAATAAGAACATTTTACGATTTTGACTTATTATTTAGCTTTGATTTTTCGCGCGAAACGTGAAAATTGGACGTTTTCCATTGCGACGTTACATTATTATTAGTTTGTGAGCGAACTTTTGCTATAAAAGACATTTCCTTTTCACAATCATTGGCAGGGGTAAGAAAATTTATCGTAAGATGGTTCGTTGTTTGCGAATACCTGTTTACCGAGACTATTCTCAAGCCATTTTTAAGATCTTTGTCGAACCTTATGATAACGTAGATGAACCGAGGTTAAGCGGTGCCTTATATTTATTATGTGCAGTATTGCATTTAAATAGGGCAACTTTATGACTATTATCGATAAATCTCTTTTTTTTTTTTTTTTTAATTCAAATAGCATTGCCGTGAAACAATCGATGTATAATATTCTGCGGATTTGTAAGTTATGCGCTCGTAAAAGAGCAATAAGTGAAAAAGTTTATGAGAGAGCAAAGAGCCGAAAGGGAGGCTATGCTATACAATTGATAGGAAATCGGAAGGAAATCGAATGAATGTATATACCTATCTACCCACACGTATCTATAAAATTCGAGTATCGAAATCCTCATATCCCTTCTTCAGTCATGCCGTATAACGCGATGATTCGTATTGTCTTTTTTAACGACCGTCAAGAGCCAAAACGAAGCCCGTATCATCGAAAATTAAATCGGCAAAGAATCGGCTTCGTCGACATAATAATATTCAAAATTGTTCGGGAGCTTGCACTCCTCGGTAATAAACCTTCCAACTTTTATGTCTTCTTACATGCGTTTGCCGAGCTTTTCAGCGCGCGCGACGACACTTTATGGCCGCAGCAACTTAGATTCCCGATCTCCTGTCTATATATATATATATATATATATATATATATATATATATATATATATACTGATATAAGCGTTCCGTCGATAAACATCATAAAAAGCGATAAGCCGACGAGGGTCTATGTGATTGAGCCGCTTTATTCGCTTTAAGTAAGAGTAGCGTTGCTTTTAATGAAAAAGACACGGGCTTTCGTGGCCTTTTAATTAATAAGAGGGATTATCGATTCGCGACATTTTCAAACATTTTCTCAGACATTTCAGTGTTAAAAATTATCGGAGAAAATTTCTTAATGCCGATTAATATTGAAAAGAAATTACTTTCGACGGTATTGTAAAGATTTGCTTATTACTTAGCCGTCATTTCATGATTTTACGTATTTAGAATGTAATTGTAATTGCAAGAGTAGCTTATTCTTAATTGTTTTATAATTTTATGATTTGCTTTTAAGTTGGACGTAGAAATTTTAGAGTAGTAAAGTAGAATAATATTAGATTTGTATAGTGCGTCCATTATGTAATTGTATTAGTTTAGCTAAGTTTAGCTAATTTCTCTTAATTATTTAATTAAAGACGAAATCTTCGCAGTCACGTAGAATGGTTAATAAATGCAATTTTACTACAAATCGTTCAGATCTAGTATTATGATTTTATTAAATTTAGCAAGTTAACGTTAAATAATTTTTTCGCTTTAACAATTTTTAATATTTCTATTTTATTGATATCCTGGTCTGGAGCATTGTCAGATTGTTGTCAATTTTTGTAAAGTATCGATTAATTTGGATAAAAATCAATTATTTTCTCAACGATGTTTGACAACATGTATTTATTTTTTTTTGTTTTTTGTTTTATGCAATGTCGCAAAACAAAAATGTACATATGTACGTACAATTGACAACACAAAGGTCTGTTTTATATGGAAAAATAATCTGCTTAAGTGAGCTGTGCTTAGCTACCTATACAGGAAAATACATTAATCTCTCGACAATAAGTAGGCGATGAAAAAAGAAAGAAAAGTATATCTCCTATTATAATAAAACAAGTGAGGGTGTAGAAGAGGTAAGAGCGAGTGAGTGTGTGTGAGAGAGAGAGAGAGAGAGAGAGAGAGAGAGAGAGAGAGGGTTAAAATAGAGCTTGTTGGCTCGACCGAATCAGAAATGCATTTATTTTCCTACTTTTGCTTTAATATAATGTGAGCAGCAATGCAAGCGAGAACCTTTTATATAGAATGCCGATGGTCGAAGTGGCCCAGAAGTGAGAGAGAGAGAGAGAGAGAGAGAGAGAGAGAGAAAGTTGGATATCGGATCGAGTGATTGATCGTCGTCTCGCGCGACATGTCGACCCTCTCTCATCCTTTTTCACCCCTTTCGCCTACATACGAGCATTTGAGTTATATAGATGAGGGTACGCGCAAGGGTGCAAGTGCGGGAAACCCTTTCACATTTTCGCGGATCAGTCACGTGGGATCGGGATGGAGTATTGTGGGCTCGAAGGAACTCGAGACATGCATTATTCGTTTTTGGTGATTACGAACGATTTTCGACCTTAATTCTCGATTATACATAAGGAAACAATGGTTTTTTTTTTCATCTTTGTAACATTGAAGGAGAATGCAAAATGCAAATGACAAAACTAATAAAGATAAAGTTCTTATTTATGAATATAAAATAACATTTCAATGTATTGATTAAATATTACAAAAATATCACCTAAAGTTAATATAAGTTTTTATTAAATATCGATAAAATTTTCTATTTATTTATTTGGAGATTAAAACAAATATTAATATATTTGAAATTATCGACAACATAAATTATTTTTAATAAATTACAACAATGAATATATAGAATAAAGTTTAATAAAATAATCTAATTATCTTTTAATAATAATATTTAATAGATGTTTTACAATTTTTTATGATTTTGTAAGTTAAAATTAATAATAAGAAAATGTGATAAGACACAATTGTTTAATATTTTTGTATTGCTGAAAGTTTCTTTAATTCTTTTTAAACTTTTTAATTCTTTTGTATATTCGTGTAAAATTTTCTAGTTCGAAATTTTTGATTTATCGGCAAAGTTTTATTTCATCTTTCCATATATCTAACAATAGAAAGTATTTTAAAAATATTTATGTTTCTTAAGATATTTTAGAAATAAATCATATCTAATATTTATTTCCAATAATTATACAATGTATTTTAAATAAATCTTCAGTGATTTTAAAAGAAGAAACAATAATTTACAAAAATAGTAAATGTATCGTTGTAGAGTGATTAATCGACTGTTGTTGAAGAAAAAGTGATATTGATTACATATTAATATGAATTATATCGCATAAAGTAAATTTTAAATTTGTCTATTTGACAATATATTATTTGAAGAGGTAAAAATAGAGAAAAATGTGCTTAGACAAAGTGTTGCTCTTGAACTTACAATGGTCCAAATTTATTTCAGTAAAAAGTTCTTCGACGTATTCACGCATACTAACGCTAAGTAACTACTTGAACTATATATATATATATATATATATATATATATATATATATATATATATATACATATAGGATATATATAGGATAAATATACATTTTATTAATATACTAATAGTACCGTTCATCATCATAATTTTATATACTATGTCTGAATTTATTTTTAGGCAGTGTTAAAATTGATTGTCTTAAAATTTGCTGAGCTTTTCTTTTGTAAAAACTAGTTGAATCAAATGGTAGTACTTGCAATTTTTTGTTTTTTTGTTTTTTTTTGTTTTTTTTTTTTTTTTTTTTGTATTGTTTCAATTATATTTAAGCGCTCACATTATTGGTTATGTTTGCTATTGGTAATTTTTCCTTTCTTTTTCAAAAGTAATAAATTCATTATTTTCTCCATTTTATATTTATAGCTTGGAAGCATAATTTTATAGTCATGAATAAATATTTTGTCTTTGTTTTAACGTTTTTTTTCAATAAATTTAATATATAATATTAAAACTTTGTTGATTGTTAATTGACGTTCTCGTACGCATCATTGCTATTTCCCTTATTTATATATATTCTTTATAACAAGATAAAGTTTTTGGAAATATTGGTCTTTCAAGTGGTTGAGACGAATAGATTTCACCTATCAAATTCAGCATTTTAAATATTTCAAAATTTTCTAACCACTCTATTATTTGTTCTTACTTATATCATAAGACTCAAAATCGCTATATTTGAAATCAATTCCTATCAACAGTTTTATATGTTTAACTATAGTCGTTCTCGATGTAATATGAAACTACTCATATAAATCGCTCCCACATGATTTCTAAACAATCCAGGCTACTCAGCCACGCATACACATGCGAATGTAACCACGTGGGCAGGCTTAACTTTTATCTCTTATCCATTAGAACTTTTATGCGGCTTTCGTTGGTCAGCTATCATTTTGAAGGTTGACGAGTTATATAGGAAGCGCTATTGATATAGTGCATCGCGTTTCTTCGTTCGACGAACCTACGCTTCTCTCTCATTTTGCTGATAGGGGCGCGAGGTGAGGGCCGGAGTAAGAGTAGAAGCAGTCCGCGACCACAGATTGCGAAGTGCCTTTCTCGATACCAACGCCGCTGGTCTATTAACGAAACTTGCTTGCGTTCTTGTTCCGTGCGACGCTATCACCGACACTCTGGAAACAAACGCAGCTCTGAGAGATAGACAGACAGACAGACAGACAGACAGACAGATAGATAGATAGACAGACAGACAGACAGATAGATAGATAGATACATAGATAGATAGATAGATACATAGATAGATACATAGATAGATAGATAGATAGATAGATAGAGAGAGAGAGAGAGAGAGAGAGAGAGAGCAGAATAACAAAGCCAAAAGAACCGAATGTTGCTGTGAGTGAAAGCATCATAGAAGTTTTACTATGTGTATTACAATCCTTGTTTCGTCTTCTGTTAATCCTTACATTTTAAGCTTACGACTATAGCGAATGCTTTAGTTTTAGCAAGGACAATATGCGAAAACTCATGTTATTATTTTCAAAATAATGATACATCATTGTGATCTATTTTATGCAATGATGATTTAATTATTTATTTTACCATTGCAACTTTTTTTTTTGATTTTTTTGTTTATTTTTGCTATTTATAATATTCTTATCACCAAATATATATCTGATTTAATTTTTTACGTAGTAAATAAATATGCAAACAAGGATAATTCAATTTCTTCTATATTATTGTATTTTAATCCGTTCGCGGTCTTTTTAATCATTGGGATTTTATGCGTAAAGGAAATGTATTTCCATACAAATGATCGAGCTACTTTATTACCAATCACTTTGATAAATAATACTAATTAAATATAATTAAAATTAATTTAAGCAATTTTATTATTCAATAATATATCGTAAAATAATGTTACAGATATTGTGCATATTTTGGCAAAATAATTTTTACAAATCAACAATGTTTCGTAACGAAGCAGTGATAGTTAAAAGTTTCGTAATTTAATTAAAATTAGAAAAGACTGAATGGGCTATTAAATCTCAAGATATGCGTATTTTAATCTATCGAATGGATACAAATTAAAGATATCAATTAAAAATTAATAATTTAAGGATAAGCCGTCCGATAAGAAATGCGAGGTCTTTGCGAAAGGTGTAAATTATTGTAAGAGTAGTATTTCAGCTTGGCCGAGTGAAAATCGCTGGGAGGAAGCTTAGTGAAAGCTGCTGCATCTAAATCTGACGCGCGCGCTTTTTCACATTCTCGCTTTTCTCGTACATCAAATGCCCGG
>NW_011948420.1:10330008-10334531 GCF_000503995.2 Ceratosolen solmsi marchali
GTAGGGAAACGGAATAATATTGATCTGCAACTCGCAGCACGAGACGCACATTTTGCTTTGGCAGCCCATCGCCCCTTACGCTCCCATCAACAAGGATGTGCGACGGCGTGAAAATGCTGTAAGGCGACAGCGAGAATGCGTCCTCGTCGAGCAATTCTTTACATTAATTATATCGCATTTATCCTATTCGACGCCCCTTTAAGCTCCGTCTCAGCCGTGCGTTACTCATATACACGAGAGAGGGAGAGACTTTCGTAGCCTCTGGAAATCTAAGTAGTGTGCGAGTAAGCGCACAAGCTCACGCTTGCGACCAAGAAACTTTTCGCCCGTTATTTATTATCCGTCGCCGGAAAAACTACCTTTTGCCTGTCAGTAATTCTTTGATTAATGAACCTGCCCCATGTGTCTCCCCGTGCTCTTTATTTTCTTGTTTGTATCTAAATAATAATTTTCGTCTGGGAAGTTGCTCTAACGTTTGTTTTCCTTTTTTCCTACTACCCCCTACCCACTTCCCCTTCCACTTCCTCGTTCTCTCTCTCTCTCTCTCTCTCTCTCTCTCTCTCTCTCTCTCACTTTCAAATTTGACGTCAAAATTATACTTACCTAAATTTACTACCGTTAAAAGTATAATTTGCTTGCTTTTGACGTATTCGTATTTTCATCAGTTAAAATGTACACGTTGACCTAGATTATTTTAAACTATACGGCTTATTATTATTATTATTATTATTATTATTATTATTATTATTATTATTATTATTATTATTATTATTATTATTATTATTATACATTCAAAATATTTAATTCTTGAATCTCTTATGTAATATTATTATTGATATAGATGATATATAAATGAAATATCGAAGAACGAATTTTTATAAACTTTAAATCTTAATTTAATTGGCTTTTATTCGCTACGTATAAAACGACGAGAATAAAATTCCATTAAACGAGAATGACATTATTTAATAGAGAACGATTCTAATTACATAACACGATCAATTTATAAGAGAATATATATTGTCCAAGGTACCCTTTCAAATAGTTTAACAAAAAGTTATGGAGAATTGAGATTATTTTAGAATTTAAGAAACGTCAATATTTATTGAAACATATATAATATTTTCGTATAATATTGGGGTTTATGTGAGATTTGACTAGTTGGATAATAAATATATAATTAGTTGTGAAATTAATTTATACGAAATAACAATAATCGAAAATTTATTATTAATTATATAGTCTATGTTGTTAAAAGTTCATTTACAAGGCTTATACAATGAATAAAAAAATTAGCCTTGATAGATTGTTGTTGTTTGTTAATATTATTTCATTGTGTAAATTTTAAGCGTAAGTATTAGGAGAAAGATATAATTTTGAGATAGCGATATTGTTAAATAAAAATTTCATCCCTATTTCGTTTTACAGTAATCTGTGGAAGAAATCAAATCTTACGACTGTGTAATATCATTTAAATAATTAATAATATGTAAAAGTGATAATTGGCATAATTATTCATAATTCTAAGCCTACGTTCCGAAATTTCGTCTAATGTACAAACGAAGATTATATTATATTATTGCAATTAATCTATTTAATAATAATTTAATAATTATAAACTTAGAAAATCGATGAAGCCGAATTAGCAAGTGTTTAAATGAAAGGGTTGGAAAGGCGTATCGAATATTGCCCAAGCTTTTCCGAATTTTCTCTCGAATTTTCCTCTATTTACTTTTTCCTTTGCATTCTTCACTTCGTATCGCCATACTTGCTCTATAAACTCTTTGATATTTCTCTCGATATCGAAGAAATCTCGTTGGCTACAACGCGGACATTGCACGCTCGTCCGAGGTTGTTACAACTTTTTCACACGAGATTCGAAGCAGAAAACTTAAACGCAGCCAGCAATGGACTTTTTTTTTTTTTTTTTTTTTTAAAATATCGAAATCCCTCCGGACCAAATGGCATTTCTTTCATACATTAACCTCGCTCGGTTCGAGGAGATATAGACGAGTACATATGCTCCTCGATTACGGTATCACGAGGTCCGATTGGCAGAATGTGTTTTTCTGCGCCCTCAAATACGTCACATGAATAAAAAATATCCTTCAAATTCGTCTCGCCCTCACTTTCGTTTTACTCGTCGGCGATTGTTACTGCCGCTGTCTCGAGCGGGACGACGCGTCTCTTTCGTTCGGCATATTTCGACCCCGACCAAGTGGAGCCGAAGTTTCGGTATAAAAGAGCGGCCGGAAAAAGTCGCTAGTGAAGAGGTTTTAGGGAGAGGAATACTGACTTTGCGCGGGAATATCTAAGGAACCTTCTTTCATTATTCAGTCGATGGAGAAGAGTGAGTAGTTACCCACCACTTTCGTTCCATTCCTTCTCTATATACCTTCAAGATTTCCCTCTTGAGGGATATTGACCACTTCTTACTTCTCGGCCACCACCGTCCTTCCCCACCCCCCCCCCCCCCCCCCCCCCCCCCCCCCTCCCCCCCCCCCCCCTTCCCCCTCTCATTATGTACAGCCCATGCTCACGCAATTTCCAATAATCGTACGTTCGAATCCTCGGACATTTTATGGAAAATCATAAACCAGATATTCCAAGGGCTGATGCACTTATCAATCTTGAAATTTTCACAGGCTTTGAGTTATATCTCTTTTATGAATTTTTTCATGAATCTTTTAACATTCGAATGAATATTTAAAAGTCCGTTGACGCTCAAATTTAATTAAATAGCAAGCAGCTTCTTAATGTAAGATTGCCGAACGTTTACAATTATTAAAAAGAAAACAGATAATTGTCAATCTTTAAAGTGGCTGTTATATATGTCACAAATCAGTGCATTACGAAGATTACTAGTGCATTATTATAATTACTCTTATGCAGTGTGTGGAAAATAAAAATAAATAATCACCACCTAGGGACACGAAGGATAAGAAAATTTGAATAAATTTTACAGATTGGCTTATTTAAAATCATGTGGTCTTAAAAGTCTTACGAGCTAAATAATTTTTAACGATTTTTCATCATTTAGAAGGACGATTATTTAATATATAACCAAACGTTCAATAATTAAAAAATTTAAATGTATTATTATACTATTGCTCGGATTGGAAGGTAAAATTAAATGTTAATTAGAATGAAACAGCCAATCATAGATTATATTCTGCTAAATCTTTATAAACAGATGTTTTCCTTAATGCGTTAATACGAATTCCACATTACATAGAGTCCAAAAATATTGCAAATCAAATATAAAATATAAAATCATTTTAATATATATATATATATATATATATATATATATATATATTAAATACAATAATTTTATTATTAAATAAATGGCTTTTAATCGTTTTAGGTTAGCGACGAAAATAATAATGCTGATTAAATATAAATAAAAGGGAGAAAAATTAAAAAAAAAAAAAAAACAAAAACAAACTTATTTAAGACTTAATTTATGTTATATTTTATACAATTGAATGAAAATTAACTTAAACTTACAACAAGAAAATATTAAAAATAGAGTTGTGTTAAGTCCCAAGGACATTTAATCGATAGGCTTAATTTATAAACGTTATGCTGAATAAATATTGACAAATTAAAAAATAAAAAGAGTCAGAACGTACAGTTTTAAAAATTTATGTTAAAATTTACTATGCATATTGTCTGTATTTTTTATGGTCGAAGGGAATCAGAATACGTAATTGTTTTTTTCTTTCTTCAAATTCCCTCTCTAATAAATGTAATATAAATGAAAATCAAGTCACTAACGTCATCTTTGCATTTTTGATTGGAGTGTGCTATCAATGATAAGTTAATTTAATAATTGATCTAATTGAATTGAGAAAGCCGGTCGAGATATCGGATGACGTTGAGAAGTGGAAATTTTACAATTTGATATCTAAAAACATAGGGACCGCCCATAATTTCTATGCCCCTCCCCGATGATTTATGCATCCATGCCATTCAGTTGTTCTGGTTTCGTAATATCCTATAGAAGGATCCGTACAATAATACAAAAATGCGTACGCACTTACTCTACAGTTTTTAGTCGACTAACCCTAATATATTGGGTAACGTTAAGTCGTCGGACATGCGAGGGAAATTTTTTTTTTTTGGTATCCATAGGCCAATACGAAGCGGGGGTGGTGACGTACGTACTAAAAGTCAGGGGTGCGCGTTACGACTCATAAACTATGTATTCTCTCCTTCTCAATCTGCCTATTACCGTCGCAGCGATAGGAGAAGAAAAAGTGCGTGCAGCGTTTTTCAAACGAAAATTCGCATGTCTAGGAGATGCCTTTATTGGCATGATGGACACTTATGACGAGTACACGAAGTGCTGCTTATTGACTAAAGTTTTCTTAGCGAATACTTTTAGAGTAACAAAATCACAATTTCCGAGGCTTCGAACGCTTTATCAGCTTTACTTGATTCCATTGAGCGAGAGTTTCTGTGTGCACAGAATATCATTCAATTTACAGTTATTCTCCCCCCCCCCCCCCCCCCCCCCC
>NW_011948420.1:10334541-10336685 GCF_000503995.2 Ceratosolen solmsi marchali
CCCCCCCCCCCTCCCGCCCCCCATCAATTTACGGTTTTACTTAATTGAGCTTAGATTTGTAGTTAAATTATGTGGATGTATTTGCAAGTAAATTCATACTAGCGTAATTGACGCTACGAGTCGCTTTTAGATATTCGTATTAGCCAAAGTATTGATTTATTTTAATGCCCATCTTGTCTCGCTAGCCTTTACATAATATTATTTACATCTTATTTGTCTCGTGACATCCATACACGAAACGACATTTTTGTATTTCAATATTGAATCGCATTAATATTTATTTGTTATATCTGACGTATTATCGATATACCATTTGGCTCAATGATTATATAAAATAGTTTAGGTATGAAATTCAAATGCATTTTGTTATTTCCGATAATGTTGATAGTCGTAGATTTAATTGACAAAATATGACATGAAAAAGTCATGTTATCGTTGGCTTAACCACTACATCAACTAAAATTGTTTCACACAAACAGTTTAAGAAATCCGGCAAATTACTTACTGCCTTTCTAAATCCGATAAAGCAAAGCACCTTTTGAGTGATCTTGATTTAAACGAAAGCGTAGCTCTCGCAAGCTTGCATCACGTGACGCAAGCATTCTATAATATTAAATAGGCCATTAGGAATAATTCGAAAGTGAAGATATTGACTACTAAAGAACCTCGTGTTTCGAAAGTAAAATAAAAAAAAAAAAAAAGAAAAAGAAGCAAAGTATAAATGAAAGTACAGGCGTCAAAATCGATCGCATGCACGAGTAGACGAAAGTCAGGACGCGCGTGTATCAGAACGATAAGACGTGCCTTGTGACCCGTACGGTCGGTCATCCTCCCGGGGATTAGGTGGCCGTCAACGGACCCCCAATGGATTATGCGCTCGAGGTTCATCCGTGAAATATGCAGCGACGCTTGCGGCACCTGTCCCAATTCGAAAAGCGAAGGCCCAAGAGCAATCTACCCATTGCCAGACTCTTCTCGCTTACGTTAACCGATGCTTTTTCCCATTGTCCTTTCTCCTCTTCACCGATAATCGTATTTTTCGCGAAGCACTTTCACGATGCTTTCACGAGGCGAAATACTTTTTCTCCATCCTACATTTGCATCTTATGTTTGGCTTTAATTACTCCTCCCATTCATCGATCTAATAAAACTTCAAGAATCTTTCTTGCCCTTACGCTATGCTGTTTATTAACGAAGCAAGTTCCGTGGTATTGTTTTTTTTTTTTTTTTTTTTTTTTTTTTTTTTTCCTCTTCTTTCGTCTAGTTGATAAACACTGGCGTTACGTTAATTACAACAGAATATCGTAAGAGATTCCAAACACTTATCCAAACCTATGTCATATCAATGTTTATTTTAAAGTCAGTGTTTATGCACACTATTGTGATGGTTGAATAAGTCGATATGCCTATTTTCATAAAGAATGTTAAAAATGGATGAAAGTAGAGTAGATTTTAATATTGCAAAATTATGATTGAATTATCGATTGAAGTTGGAGACAGCGTCCTTTATAAAATAGATATTATGAATTTGAAACATAGTATGAAGAATCATTGTATTTACATTAACTATTAAAGTAATACAAAAGTGTAAAAAAAAAGTTATTTCAACGAACGCACGACGCGCAAAATAATACCCTCGTAATTTTTTTTAGAGCCCTGCGCATTTTCATGACCTTATGGTCCTTAGAGTCGTCCTGGTGCCATGTTATTTTTGAGGGGTGATTCGTGGGCCATTTTTATGAATGCCGTCGGTCTGCTCATGGGTGCACGAATGCGCTATCACTGCAACCATTGTAATGGACGTAGAAGCATTACGAGTACTTCAATTTGAAATTGACGCTCTCTTTTTGTAAACATTGCTCGAAGCTTTATCTTTACTACTTTTATTTGCACATTATACGCAAGATTAAAAAATTCTTTAGAGAATTTCACGTTGCACTATTCAATTGTTTAATTTCAATGGATTTTAAGATAACGCTGATAATTTATCGTACTATTATCCCCAGTTTTATTATTACGCCGATAGTTTAAAAATGAGTTTTGAAGAAATATTGGCTTAACGTGACTGGCGAGCCTGGGGGGGGGTCGAGGGAGGGGAATGGATTGGTGGGCGGGGGGGGGGGAATTACGGAATAAATAAAATC
>NW_011948420.1:10337053-10408221 GCF_000503995.2 Ceratosolen solmsi marchali
TTGGTGGGCGGGGGGGGGGGAATTACGGAATAAATACAATCGTACTAAGCGGCCTTTTATAGCTATGTAATACCATACTAAGTAACAGCGATAAGTGTTATAATTATCGTTAATTTATCAATAGATACGTACTCGTACGTTAAAGTGAATAATAATGAATAATAATTGAATGATTATCGAGGCATAATTAATGTCACGACATTTATTTAGCCCGAAAAGTGTTTGAACATAAAAGTGACTTTTTATGTCATCTTCTAGACGTGTAATAAATTTGAATTCATATCCAAATCATGGGAATAGGGTGAGTCCTAAGCACCATTTTTTTTTTTTATTTTTTTTTATTTTTTTATTCTCCTCACCCTCGTTGCAGCACACTCGATACATATACATATATTTTCTCTTTGAGTGAAATCCGTCACACATTTCATGATGTCCCTACTACGACGAGCTCCTCTTTTTCACTCGATATTGCCATGTAAAGGGAATTCAGAGACTTTACACGGGCGTCATAAGCCAATTCACTTAATTTAAAGATCGTAGAGCCGATGAAATATTCTTCGTGGGGTTGCAAAGAGGCGGACATCCCTTCTACGCTTGCTCTTTTATAATCCGAGCATTCCACTTCACAGTTCATTTGCGCTGTGGCTTTCGCGTGGTTTATTATTTTATTCAGGATTTCTTCGATTTTATGGTCAAGTTAAGCGACGACGAATAGGTAATTGTCCTTGTTAATGTAAAAAAGAAAAAGAAAAAAATAAAAAGAAGAAGAGCTTAATGAATGATAGAGTTTATTTGAAAATTTCATCTCATTACATTCTACGATCCTCATTCGTATATACAATATTAATATTTAAAATAATTTATGAATATAGATATTCAATTACCCTACATTAATTCATTAAATGTTGCAAAAAAAAAAAGGAAAAAAAAAAAGAAAGAAAAAAAACCTGAAATATACTACAATGCTTAATTCCTTATTATTTCGTTAACTTTTATGCCAATCGTTTATTCGCGACTAACTCTTTTTATAAATAGTTGAGCTCAATATTAGCTTCGAGAGAATCGGACATATTTTTTTTTGTATGATTATTAAAGAGCGAGAAAGGAAACACACCGTCATGAAGATTGTAAACAGCGTCTGTATGTATTGCACATAGTTCTATATAAATATTGTATTTTATTTACAAGTCGTATGAGCTTATTATGTCAAGTGTTTGATCTCGAATTGCCAAATCAAATTATATTCTTAATGTTTTTAGTTTGTACAACATGGCATTTCAGCTGAAAATGTACACAAATGAAAATGAAACAAAACAAAAAAACAAAAAAAAAAAACAATAAAAAAACAATAAAAAAACAAAAAAAAAAAAACAAAAAAAAAAAAAAAAAAAAAAAAAAAAAAAAAAAAAAAAAAAAACAAAAAAAAAAAATGAAAAAAAATAAAAAAAAAAAATAAATCACGGCGAAGAGAGAAAGGTTAATTTTCGACGGCATCCTTCTATCTTTGGAGTGAATTTCAACATCGGCATCGAGCTCGCGACGAGAGGGACGTAGAGGCAGGCCTCTGGCAAATTGTTGTTCTTGCGAGGACTCGTAGAGGAACGGTCTCGGGCAAATACGAACGCGGCTCGAGAGTTTCTTCGGCGAAAGACTCGATCGACAGAAGAAGACGCAGAGCCGTATTCTCTGCTCAACGGAAGGGATGTGATGAGAGACAGGGAGTGAGAGTGAGAGTGAGAGATAGTGAGTGAGAGATGGTGAATGAGAGAGAAGTGAGAGTGAGTGAGAGAGAAGTGAGAGAAGTGAGAGAAGTGAGAGAAGTGAGAGAAGTGAGAGAAGTGAGAGAGTGAGAGAGAGTGAGAGAGTGACAAAGAATGAACGATAGCAATGGGAGAGGTACGGAGCGGGTAATCTGCGATTCAAAGAGAGCGATCCATCTTGCGACTTGCCAGAATTCAATCGTCGGCATTTGTTTGTTAAATCAGTCCCGGAGGACTTTGCAGTCTACCATCCGCAACTCTCTTGTTCTTGCTCATTTCGTTCTGTGTTGTTTGTTATGTTTCTCTCTCTCCCTCAGTCTTACTCTTTCTCATTCGGTTGCCCTCCCTTGGCTTATCAAACTGCCGATGAGATGCTCGACTTTCCGCGCGCAGAGAGCAATCGACCGATCAATTATCCGGCTGTGCTTGTTAATTTTCACGCTGTAGGAAAATTTAGTTTTCACTTTATTGATATCGAATTTTATTATGTTTTAGTTGTTTTTCTTTTTTCTTCTTTTGTATCATGCTGAAATTTTATAAAACTAGATATTAGATATTATGACTTTGACTGCTTGCTTAACAATACATTTATTCCTATTGTCATATAGGCCTGTTTTTTTTTTATATTTTATTACTTTTGCTGTTAATGTTAAAATACTAATGAGATAATACAATTTTTTTGCGTATATACTTTTACAGGATTGAGATTGATACTGGTAATAGTATTATTTAATAATGGTTTTTTCATATTGTTCTTTGAGTTGCTAACGTAAATGTTTGCTTCATTAGTATATTACCTTTTATACATAACTATATATATATATATATATATATATATATATATATATATATCGTAAGTTGTTTGAAAGGAGCGATTGAAGATTATTATTATTAGTTAAGCGAAATTTACACCAACCTCCGAGTGGTAGTGATAATTAAAAGAGAAAAATATGTGTAAAGAAAAGCTGATCTTTGTCAGAGTTGTATATAAGTTGTAAATTTGAATATAATAATAAAATTGTACTATAAACAAGATTTTTTTTATCTTGCGTAATACAGAGTAGCTGTGTTGTCGTCGGTAATGTCATCGCTCTTCCCAGCTCGTTGCAGCATCGTGGAAGCGTCGAATTATCATTGCCACGACACTCGGAAAGTGTACGAGGAGACAGGTCGATTACATTCATAAAGGCGATCCATGGCAAACAATAAAATGGTGGAGGGTCGGATCGATAGTGTCTTTGAGCAATGACGTCATAGAGCGCGAGAAATCCGAGAAGCAAGCGAATGCAAAGCGTCGTCTCGTGCTCTCCAGTATAATGTTATCTCCTAATAAGGTCGTTTATATTTATATTCAGTGCCGGAGCGGCTTTTATAGCGCACGGGGATGTGCGTGCGACAGGAGGGATGTATTCCACTTTATTCTTCGGTCTCTTGGTGGACGGCGAGACACGGGCTCTGGCCGCGCCAAAATGTAGCGGGAATAGAGGAATGCGATGTCGAGGCTTTTTCGGCTTTCCCTAGCGAGCAGGACTATTTCCTATCTGCGTGCCGCCCCTTTTACGCTCACGATTTTCCTTTTACCCGACTGTGGAGTATAGACTCTCCGACTTGTCTATCATTACGCCAATAATGTCCTGATAATATTTCACGGTACGGTCTAATGCTGCGACAGTGAACTGTTCTCCGGAATTACAAAGAACGACGCAATTTACTATTCCCATTATATATATATATATATATATATATATATTTATATGTATATATAATTAATTTGTTTTTTTCTCTTCATTTTTTCATTATTTTGATATTATTATATAGCGTAAGAAGCATAGTTAAATAAAACGTGTATTTTTTTTCCTTCATAAATGAAATTTCAACTAGATAACATTAGGGATCTTTATATCAATTTAACATAATTTTACATAAAGATTAATTATATAATATATATATATATATATATATATATATATATATATATATATATAATATGTTCGAGATATTCTAACACAAAATTAACGGACAATGCAGGATGAATCGATTAAAAGAATATTTTCAATTTTATGAATACACACGTTTCTTAATATCTGAGATCACTGACATCTTTATAAAATAAAAGCCCGATTAATTTTATGATATTTATAAGTAAAATAATTAATTCTTACGAATTATTAAAAAATACAATAAGAATTATTGCACATCGAAGAAATTTAATTAAACGTGCAATAATGTATGGTTTATCAGCACTTGTGATTTCTTGAAAAGTCATATACTTTTAAAGGCTTCTACGCTTCGCTACGAGACAATTTTCCAAAAATAAGGGCCTAATGTTTCATCGTCTCAGTGTAAAAGGGGCACAGGAATGGTCGCGCGGGGTTAGTAGCAGCGGCATTCTACAAGAAATTTCTTGCATGCGTGTGCGCGGGCGTCGTGTGGCGGATTCGCGCGAGAGCCCGTAAAGTGACCCCAACGCTGCTCTGGCATCCCCAATGTCGAGTTCGCCTCTCCCCCTTTGAGAGAAGGAAGGATAGAGGTGACGGGGGTAGGAGGGTCGCCGGCTCGGGGAAAATTATTGCTCTCCTTATACATTCGTCGGTTCCGATCGTGGGCATGGCGAATAATTCGATCCCAGCGAATTCGAGCGAAATCGAAGTCGACGCACGACGACGATATGGGCTTCCTCATTTCTGTGTGTGCCTGAGTGAGTGAGTAAGAGAGGGAGCGGGCGAGGGATTACGTATGTGTTCGAGAGTTGGAATATCGGAGAATGTAATGTGTAGAGCGAGGAAGTGGATGGGTGGTGCGTATGGGAAAGTAGCTTTATATTATTGTAAGAAGTTTTCTTTTCGATGGATTGACATAACATAAATCTAATTTTACGGTAGTTTATATTTGACGTTGCATTCTAATCGAAGTTAAACATTTAAACATTTATTTACGATAAAAATGTAAAAATGTGTAATGTAAGGTGTAGATACCCCTGTAATAATAATAATAATAACAACAACAACAACAACAACAACAACAACAACAACAACAATAATAATAATAATAATTAGTATTTCAAAAGTGCGTATAAATTTTAATTAGAAAATTAGATTATCAATGCTAAACGTCAATATTATTTATCATGTTGATATGGATATTATGCAATGTGGAAATGTGTATTATATAAATTCTTATACATCTTTCACATTTCATATCATTATACAGACTCTATAATATATTTTCTTTTTATGAGTCATCAATTATTTTGAATGAAAATGTCAAAGTTACGATAGAAACCAATTAATGGCTAAGAGTCTGTAAACGAATTTATTTATAAATATTGCATCTAGAATATGAAAAATTACAAGAAAATGTAATGAATGCAAATGAATACGATTAAGTATTTTTAAATTATATAATTTATAAAGTTATAATTAATTTTGATGACTTTTTAATTTATTTGTGTAATTATAATCGTATATACATAATAATAATAATAATAATAATAATAATAATAATAATAATAATGTAACAAATATAAAAAAAGCCTTTAACTAAAAAAATTAATTTCAGTGATATATTATTATTCAAAAAAATTGAATGATATCGTAATGAGAATTTATTACGTGATAAGAAACTTTTATTACGCAAAAATATTCCAAGAAATATATACGTTAAACAAATGCAAATATACGTTTAGCAATCGGTAGAAATCATTTGACGTAACAATTCATAATAACACTGTAATGTACGATGAACAATATAAGATTAAAAAATTAGCAAATTTTAAGTTCACAGCTTCTTCAATAATTTACTCCTTTGGCATTATATTAATTATATATCATTTATTTAAATATTACAAAAAGAAGTTTTGTAAACAAAGATTAATTACTTTGATTTCTTGGGTAATACATTTTTATAAGATTAATTCTTTAATAACGTATTTTTAAATACATAATATGACATAAGCGGTCTTAATTAAAATTGAAAAATATATATAAGAGAACATCGGGATTTAAAATGAATAAATGTATCAACTTTTTGTTAAATAATGATTAATAATGTGTATTTCAGTTAATAAATTACGATAAAGTTTTTTTGTGTGAAACAAAAGTATTTCATGCACGTTAGGACGTATTTTTAGATAATTAAATTTACAATATTTTTCTTATCTATACATGTTTTATATAGTATTTTATATAGTAAATTCACGTAGAAATAATTTTAGCGAATGTAAGAAATATTTCCAGTTTACATGGCACTTTTATATTCGAATTTGTTTCTCTCATCTCATCGACGTATACATATTTAAGTATTTGGATATTTGTTTAATAATTTTTCGTAAGAAATATATATATATATATATCATTGTTAATAGATATTCCATCGAGGTGCACATTTATATGCCATATTTATAAAAATATGCCTGTTACCGAATTGTCTTATATCGTGATACACTTAATAAATATTTTCCTGCGTAAATAGTAATTTCTACAATGCATATAGAACGGCATAGTTGAGCGCGAAAAGCATATAAGATAAATAGAGAAACAGAGAGAAAGGGAAGTAAGAGCAATGTCAGCGCATACGTACGGCTTCTTTTGCCAAAATGAAATGAGAAATCGTCAATGAGGCGGATTTTTCTTTCCTTTAAGCACGAGGATTGGTTACGTGTTTTTGTGATTGTTCGTACATGTGTGGGTGCGCTATGCATGTTGCTTACGATATTTTTATATTTTTTCGAAACTACGCAGAAAATGAAATTTGATTGAATCTGTCAATGCCAATGTACAATTTTGAATAATAAATATCAATTCTTACCGTATGCTGTGAAAAAGTTAAGGACCTTATGGATATGGCTGCATATATATATATATATATATATATATATACATATATTTGAATTGACCAGCGACCCGCCGAATTGTTAGTTTCGAAGAGAAGAAGCTTAGCATTCGAACGAGTGCAAGATACAATCGAGAGCTTTCAAAATAATTGCTAGGCTAATTTTTTGTTATTGCAAATTGACTTATTAGGAGCTACTTTCGCAAGCTAATATTATTAAAATATGCAGAATCTAATATTAGCTTAAAAATTATAAACGAATTATTAATTTATTTTAATTTTAATTACGAAAACTTCAAGAAACGTGATTGTAAAATTACTCAACAAAATTTACATGAATTATAAGAATATACATTATTTACGTGGACATTGTTGAATTGTATTTTTTTAATACATAATTTATTGTATATAATGCTTTTCTACAAGAATATCAAATACTAAATATACATGCTCATTTCATCTCGAAATTCTGATATTTACTATTGGAATTATCAGGCTACTCATCTTTACTTCTTTATTAATTTATTATAAACGATCGTTAAGATTTTATTATTATATTATATATTATAATTATTTTTCCATTTAATTATTCTTAATGTAACGATTTGTAAGCTAGTTAATTGTTAGCCATTTTTATTATAGAATATTGTAATCGATATTAATTTGGTGCATTTTAATCATAGTAAACAAACGAAATTTTAATCCTCATTTATTCTACTGTATTTAATTAAATTGATGCAAAATACTGAAAACGAATAATTTTCATATATACGGGCGCACACTGGCATATAAAAGTATTTACAAATATGCATAAGATGCAATATAACTACAAAATGACTTAATAAATAATCATTTATTATATATATATTTATTATATGTACATATTGAATGTACGCGCGCACAAAACATATGATTTGAATTTACATTAATATATAAGAAAGAATTATGTAATAATAATAGTAACAACAACAACAACAACAATAACAACAACAACAATAATAATAATAATAGGCTAAAAGAAAAAAAAAATTAAAAAAAAATAAATAAATGAAAATATTTATGCGTAGATGTCATAAAATACAATTAATTTTGTATAATTATAATGATTATAATTTACAAGTTTATCTTATTATTTCAATTCTAATGTATAATAATTCTAATGCTTCGAAGCTATAATCAGTGGATAAGTAAATAAAATGACACAAATCTTTGCAGAGAATATTTATAAAGTTTTAATATGCAACATAAATAATATGAGTAATAATTATTGACTGAATTATATATTCTGCAAATGTTTTAAAGAATTTTGATATTTGAGATACCGGTATCCTTGTGTGAGCTGGGCGCTTAAATTGACAACGTGACAAGCAAAAAGCAGCATATTCTTGGGCTGTACTCTAACGGAAAATCTTAGAAAAGCCATCGAATAAAACGTAAGGGCTAGAATAAACAATTTGCAGGAATTCTTTTAATTTCATGTTTTTCTTCTCCATAATATAGAAAAATATATTATTAAAAGCATCGAGCAAAATACTCACCTAAGGTCATTTTTCCACTGATGGTTGTAGGATCTTTTTGCGTATCATAAATGGCAGCAATTGGAATGGACCAATTGCAAAGTGGCCCCCAAAAATTCGTACTGCGTAGTAAATCAGTATTTGTCGAGAGAAAGAAAAAATAAATAAATAAAATAAATAAATAAATAAATAATATAAATACAAAATCTTATATCTATTAAATATTAGTACTAAATCAATAGCTACAATTAACTCATTAGTGTACGTAATTTTGACGATAAATATATCAATATTATTCGTTTAATATTATAAAATTCCTTCAGACATAGAAGGTGCATTACTTTGTAATTTAAATAGCTAAATAATATTTGCGCATAAACATAGTTTTCGTGTATTACAACAAACCTCATAAAGTAGTCTTTGTTTTCCTTGGTTCTGAGGAACTGTTTTAGTCGAGTTGCCATTGTGCCCGAGAATTTACGAAGAAAAAGAAGATAACGAGCATGAAAAACGTAATAATCAAATTGCAAATGTAATACTTAATTTCATATCATTTTGCAATATAGAAACTTTGAATATAGAAAATTTCAATATAGAAAATTTCATTTGCAAACAATATTTATATTTGGAATAATTCTCGTCCTATTTATTAAATCCTCTTTCGCACACATAAACGAACTTGCGTTAAAAACTTATTCACACGCGATAATGAAACGAGTCTAGATTTCTCTATGTTTTTAAAGTGCAAGTTACACATGACTTTGCTCGCTTGAGATAAAATGTTATCTTTAAAGTAGTGGGTTTTAATCCCAGATTAACGACTCCTATTTCCAATGAGGAATTAAACTGTTTTGTCGAATTTTCAATAGAATTTTATCGGCAAAATAACGCACGATTCATGAGAGACACGTGGCCATTAGCGTAAGTTCAATATATAAGTAAATAATTGTCTTAAACCAAAAGTTGCAAATATTTCACAAACTTTCCATTGTCATCTTCTTCTGACATTCTTCTTATATAATGAATTATAATTAAACACGAAGGGAACTTTATATTTTAATGTCTTTATTGCTGGACGACTGCTTCGTGACTATGCTATTTACTTCAGTTCGCTGCTTTTCATACTTTGTGATTACTATAATTTTATTTTTATAATCACGAGCTCTATAGTCCCCACCATTACAGACTTAATTAATGCATTATATAGCGCAAAGAGAGCAAATTAAATTGTATAATAAGAATAGTAATGATAAATAATAAAAGACATTTGTTACGAAATCAGTTTGACAAATGAGTTTGGAAGAGTAAATTCGATTTGATGTTTCATTTTTTTTTTTCCTTTTTAAATCCATATTTAATTAATCGCAACACTTTATTATAATTGTGATATTTACATATTATAAGCATTATCTGGGCATATCAATGTATAATTTAATAAAAAAAAAAAAAAAAAAAAAAAAAAAAAAAAAAAAAAAAAAAACAAATACTATTTTCTTACGTACTATTTAGTTCATGATCAATATCAATATGCGATTGTCATTTTTACAAGAAATTATGCTTTTTTTTTTTTTTTTTTACAAAAAACAAAGTCTTAAGCGGAGAAAACAGATAAATTCAAAGTGCTTTCGGTATGCATTAAGAAACTATCGGTATTTGATTAATTTCTATTATTATCGATGATGACATATCTTATAAATTCACATTTCTTACGATGTCAATACATTTTACCTATACAATTTACGCATATAATTTCGAAAGATCTACCGTACTGGATTTTTACTTCTTTTAATTAACGACAATGACAAAGACCTTAGTATACTCAAATTTGAAAGATTTGCATTTGGAATTATAAGTAAAACAAGGGAGAAAGACAACAAACAATAAAGAGCACAGACTCTTGTTATAACGTGGAAAGATTCGTCGATCTCGTCTTTTTTACTCTTTTTTTTTCCCCCACCCCCCGTCTCATCCGTCATGTTGCTTTGACGGATTTACATACATAACAGTTTACACACATAATTTATCAGCGCGAATACAAAGGCCCCTTTACCAATACTTTTTTTTCTTTTCTTTTTTTTTTTTAGCATGGAAGACCCTCGACGATGAATTTCGTAATGAATGCACAGGTTATTATTTTGCACGCATAATATTGATGGCACTATGAATGTCTGGTAGGTACGTAGTAGAACGGACTATGCGAGTGGGGCACAGATGGTAGTGGTGGTGGGGTGAGCCGAGCGTCTATGTAAGCGTAGTGTCAAAGGCGCACGCGCAGATCTACCAACGGGGTGGTATTATTGATCCGGTTAAGGGGTGGAAATGGACGCCAAAAGTAACCCCTCCATACTTCAATTGCGTGCAGCGGCTTTCTCCCTTCCTCTCGTCCCGCTATCTTTCGCCCTCATGCGCGCGCGCTCGAGCGCACATAAATTTATACACACATACACGCGCACGCATTCTCTCTGCTCGTACTTCTTCGTGCTGAACATTCTCGACAACCTAATTTTCAATGGAAAATTCTCCATTTTTAATGGCTTTTATACATTATCCAATGCCACTACTCGTCGCTCTCATATAGATCGTATAATAGAGGAAAGCACGTGTGCAACGTAGAAAATGGACGAGATAAGCGATGCAATGAGAAAGTTTTCTTTGCTATTCTTAAGATCTCATTGTTAAAACTTATTGTAGTATCTTATAAATCTATCATCTACTTATATAAACATAATTAATAGTAAGACGTGGACGATTAATTTATTTAATTAAAATTATGAATATCATCATTTTTCTTGTATGTTCGTTGTATATTTATCTTACTTTTTCTTCACTGAGAATTAATAATGATATTAAGCGAGAAAAGTGGCAACGAGCTTAAACATAATATCGCTTTATAATCTAAAGTTACTGAAACGCGCCATTAACATCGTTATTGTTTTCAATCTAAGCAGTGGCTCTTTTCGAAAAACATAAGTAAAAATGGCGGTAGTCGGGCCAGGATGCAAGACCAAAGCCCAGCCTACCTCCACAATTGCAATATCTTTGTATTTTCATTTCTACGTGTTTCCCTGAAATATCGGAGCGCCCATCATTGAGAGGTGAAAATTTCTAATAATCAAGGCCGCGTATCCCTCGTTTTCCACGGTAAGGGGGAAGTCGCAAAGTTACGATCCATCCCCGAGAGTAGTTCGGCTCGCATCCCCTGCATATGCATTCACCGGCAGCTCAGCACGACGAGATCGTTTTTCTCCCGTTCTCGGGAAGCAAATCCTCGCCAGTCCCCCGAGCGACTACTACGACGGGCTCCCCCGGGCACCCGGAGCCACTCAGGGGTATTGCTACTACTTTCACATTAACCACATTCTATACCTATATCTGCTCAAGCTTATGGGAACTTGCGTGGATTCGGGTGTATGCTCTTCCATGTATACGAGCGAATTCGAATTATAAATTGTAATGTCGCGAGAGGGATACGTGATTGATCCGGAAACTCGTTCTTTCGATGCGAAAGAATTTCTACGATCATTTCTCTTGAAGCCAAAGCTGCGCACTACATCTTTTTATACTAATCAATTAAACGAATGCTCAAATATTAATATTTTATTTCCGGGTGTTGAATTTTCTTTCTCTTGCACGTGAGTAGTCTTTCCTTAAATGAGTCTTTTATTTTTGAGAACAGCCATTGACAACTGTCGTTGTTGTTGATCGATTATCAATGATAAATGGATAAGATTTCACTATTAACATGGGATATTTATGGAGAATCCAAAGTTAAATGAAAGTATTACAAATATATATATATATATATATATATATATATATGTATATGTATATGTATATATGTATGATGAATTGAAACGAGTCACAATTTTTATTTTTATTTTGTACGAATGACTCGGTGTTTCTCTGTAATAAATATCTATTTAACGTGCACATTTTAATAAAAATAGGTAGAAAATTGATTTTAATGTATATAATTAGAAAAATTAATGTCAAAATAAAAAATTTTACATTTAAACGGCAAGAAATGCTTTATACTACTGAATGAAAATGTTTGAATATCATCGGAGATATAAAACTTTTATAAATCTACGTACTTTTATATTACAATTTAAGACACTTTTATTTATTTATATACAGTAAGTCATCTTTCGTCATTTTTATATTATATTTTAATCTATTATATAATCAATAATTCATTAACGTTAAATATTTATTGCAAATTAATCTGTATTAATAAAAGTTATAATAATTTATATTATTCGAAAGGGAGTGATCGATCGCATGTTAGAAGTAATTATTGTCCGTTTTGTGCGAAGAAAGAAATTATTTTTCAATATTTATCGATGATAATTATCTTCGGGCATATCGCAATACCCATAGTCTTTATCATTTAATAAAAATTTCTAAAAACAGATCGGACTTATCGTTGCAATATCATTTCTACTCGTTTAGATTTTAAAGCGTATGAAAATCTAATATTTGCCATTGTCGTTTTATGGGGGTGATTTAAAATAGATGGGGAAATGATTACTTTAGGATCACAAAATGCACTTAATATCCCCAAATGCTCTTGTATTTGAAATTTAGTGGTTCTAGCATTGGAACTATCCGCTTTCGCGTTCCTGAAAATTCGTTTTCTCTCCGCACGATGATCTTCATTACATGTAAACGGCTTTGAAATTCCTGTTTGTATTCAGGGGCGTGCGACGACCTCGACATCGCGTTCTTTGAAGTCTAGTGCTGACGTGCCAGGTCGATCCCCCTTCCGAATACTCTGTCGAAGGGACGATCTGAATGTGTCTTTCGTATTTGCCAAAAGCTACCCTCGCGTCAATCTGCCTTTTTCCCCCCTTACTCTTCATTTTCCTTTATGTAAACTTTCTCGTTCGTTTAGCTTTCTTTACGTTTTTTCGACCTTATCTCGTATCTATCCCGACCGATGCTTTAAAGCTATTTTCTCTTGCTGCTTTTATTCGAATCGTCGTGTTTTCTTATATCTTTTCTTATCTGCTGGACACTTCAGATTTAAATGTTGGATGGGGAAAGATAGTTGAATTGTTGTAGAGGACGAACATTTTGTGAATGCCGCAAATCCTAAGAATTTCATCCATATGAATCGGAACTTTATCGAATGAATTAACGATTTATTATGTATGAAATAATTTGTAAATACGAGAAACATTAATTTTTATATAATCGTACAAACGTTTTGTGTGTGTGTGTGTGTGTGCGTGTGTGCGTGTGTGTGTGTGTGTGTGTGCGCGCGCGTGTGTGTGTGTATATATATATATATATCGCGTGATGTTTAATAACGCGAGAGTGGTTATTATTCCTGAATGACATTATCAACTCATAGCTTTCTGCAAATATTTATCAAGCATATTGGAAAATAAAGGAAAATTACAGTAGGAAAGCGTCGATGAAAATGCTTGCAATGTAACTCCATCGCTCAATGTAATCACCGTTCAATCATCATGTCTCGTATTAGTTGAGGTACAATATATTTCTTATTTAATTTACAATGGTAATTGTAATCTCTGTAAAAATTATAATTCTCAATATCGTATGTTAATCGTATTTTTGCTAATCAATAATCTTTGCATTTTTCATAGGCATAATCGTTTCGGATCGCCAATGCCCGCCTCTTTTTTCTTTTATTTCATCTTACTGTTAAATCCGTCCATATTCGCACTACTGCATTACTTGCAAAATTTGTATCATCTTGAAAGTCAACATACGTATGGACAACGATTCTTCCGTAAGAGTCAAAAGAGTTAGAAAACTCGTTTCATGTTTTATTAGCGGCTGTCTTCGCAATATATAGTTCGTGTAATTCTAAGCTATCGACGGCCTACCAACGCTGACTTTTTACAAATCGCATCAACATAATTGGAAGAACCGTCGGTCACATTTCATTTCCTCAACATTTACAGTTTGATATGTCCGCATCGTAATTATCAATCCTTTTACGATATCCAATGTAGTAGAAGTATTTTTACGGACCGACTGGTAAATGTTTGATGAATCAATTGTAGTAAATTTGAATTATAAATAAATATTTATCGGTGACGTTTTGTGTATGCCGGTGTTATGTTTTTATTTTTCCAATGAAATTTATATTTGCCTTTAAGGTTTACTAGATATTTTCATATTATTCTTATTCAGCTAATCATCTACTTAGTAAAGAGAAAGGATTTCCCGACACTACGCATAAATATCAATGTTAGTCTTGAATTTCAGTCATTAATGGGCTTATAAAATTATTAATTACGTAACGAAATATTAAATTTTAAGTGATTTTAATTATACGACCTCGTAATTGCAATATGTTAAAACAGCAGCATATTTTGTAAACGTTATATAGAATTTAAATTGTAGTAATTGTAAGGGCATTTAAAAATATCGCTTTATCGTAGTTATAAAATATTATTTTATGAATAAATTAATTATATTTGATTAATTACTTTATTACCGAGAATCGTTCACTCGTATTGTCACGACGACAATTTTTACAAATGTTGCGTTTTTTGAATGGCAGTGATTAAAAGTGACATAAGTTCCACGAATTTGCCTCTATTCTGATTTTCAATACGCAATTGCCGAATGCTCCCCACGGCCAGTCGAGCTGTTGCTCTCTTATTTTCTTTCTTGCATTCCTTGCGCACTTCTGAAAATGCAAATATCCGCAGGCGGCGGCTTTCTCTTTATTTATGCACTCGCATAGAGGATGGAGTAATTGTTTCCATCGGACGATGTGGAAGGAAGAGAGGTAGATAGAGAGAGGTAGATAGAGATGTAGAGAGAGAGAGAGAGAGAGAGACAGAGAGAGAGAGAGAGAGAGAGAGAGAGAGAGGCGGAGCTGGTTTCCTCTTGATGCGGCCGCGCTGCAAAGCAGGTGAGGGGGGGGGAGGAGGGAGGATCCGTTCGATTTAATTCCTCTTGCACCCGTCAACGGATCACGAGTACAAGACATTGCTGCCGTCTTTCTTTCACTCGTTCATCGCTCGTGGAATTCCCACTTCTTTCTGGTATCTTATTTAATTAAATGCGTATTAAATTTGCTTTATGGCGTTTAAACTGCTTATAATCCGTATGAATACCGATCATTGTTTCATCATTTCCAATTACACATTGCATCTTGAAAATCTATCGCAAGTGAAAACTTTGATATCACGGTTTTAATATTTACATTTATTATTAGATGTAAGAGTAAAGATAAAATTAGCATGATACCGTAGGTTATATGCGAATTGATTGAGATTCATACAATTTATTGTAATACACGAAGCAAAAGCTTAAAAGTTATTACGAATGTTGTTCAACGCATCTTCATCTTCATTGTCACGAAATATGATTTTAAATTTAATTTTTGTAACTACTCTAATTTTACGAGACTTATTACTTTTCTGTAAAGTAATATAGTATTAGCTCATATTTTTTCCCCTCGGAAAAACTTTTATAGTTGCCTCACTTACAATGGAAGAATAACTACTATCATTAGCAGAGGCGATTCTAAATCACTTAAAAATATGATAATTAAATATTTTTTTTCTTCTTCTTATTATTATTGTGTCGAATTTTCCGTATATTACAAAACTTTTTTAATTAGAAAATTCCAATTCAATATATTTCAACGAACAATATATTATATCAGTCGTGTATTAAAATCCTCGATTTCATACGTATAAAGAATTTATGACAATTGAATTTACAAAATTCATTAAAGAAAATTTTTATATAATACTGAAATAGAATTACATACAGTATTCTTCTAGTTTCAATAATCTCTCATGTTAGTGAATATATTGTAATATAATGAAAATAATTTATCATCAATTTCTAAATAAATAAATAAATAAATAAATATATAATATATATAGTTTTGAATATAAAAATCCAAAACCATTAGAAATCGAGTAAAAGTGAAAACTTATGAAATCTAAAAAAGTAATTTCATAAATAATCATGTTATATTCGTAATTCGTTTTAATCATTCGTTTCATTTAATGAATATCAATTTAGCTGTGAAGCATTAGCAATGAAGGCAACTTCGAAGTATTCTTGCAAAAACTTCTTTTATATCAGGTGCAAACAGTTTGCAGCAAAGTAATGACTATCCTTTAGAGGATTTAAGAAGTGTACTTTCAACACGATTACCACGGAGTTAAAAAAAAAAAGTGGCGAGCATCTTTCTTGTAGTTTTTCGCCAAGTGACAAATGCGAGGCATCGCGGAAACGCGCGCGATCCTATCAGTCTTTTTCTCCGTAGGCGGGAGTGTGAAAATCAGCAGAGCTCCGAACTCCCCGCGGCGTCTGCAGCTTCTTCGTCGGACGTCTTTTTATTTACCGAGACGCGGTCAGGGCGCATTCTAGGCGCGCACTCGAATCCCGAGGACTTTCGAATGAAAATGAGACGGGACTCGTCGAGTAATGGCGAGATGCCCAAGAGTTAGGCATTAGGAAGATGAATCGAGCGAATATCTCATCGATCCTTCCATTATTGCGCTTAATTTTCAGGGCCAAGGAACCCGGGACTCTTTATTTCCTTGCTAGAGTGGCACGTCTTTAACTTCCATTTTCTCTTCTTCGTGAAGAATAATTTGATAATATCGTAGACAGGGATAAAAGTCACGTGGAATTTGTATAATACCCAACTTTAATGGTTTATGCATCATGGTTTCACTGAACGATAAAGTACGATAACCCTAAGACGTTGGCTCGCTTCATCAACAATGAAGTTTTACAAGATCAGTAATTTTTACGGCTTTCATTATAAGAATTGATTTATTGGTATGACGTTATATTTAAAAGAATGATGCGCAGACATTTGTAGTAATAAGAATTCTTCTCATTAGCGTGCAATAATAATGTTATTATAATTTTATCGTAAATCGATGTTTCAAAAATATCTTTTAGTAAAAGACGGGCGTTGTATTAAAGAATTATTGCAATGAATATTGTCGATCGACTGGCACGAAGAAGGGCGGAAGGCAATTGATGTATTTTTCAGTCAGATATGACTAAATTCCTATAAAAGTTTCGTTGGAGATGCAAGTTTCGAAGACAACGTCGGACGTTATCGCTTAGCAAAATAAATTCTGTTTTGTCAGTCTTATCGGAAGTAGCGAGGACAAGAAGGACGCCCGAGATGCATTTGCCGATTTACGAAGGTTCGAAAAGAACGCACGCGAAGCTCTTTTATTTTGGTTAAAGTAACGCATTGCCATATTCGTAATACGTCACCCCCGAGTTCAATCGAGCAATTACAGGCTCGTAAGCATAGAGGCCGTGTGGAGGTCATAAATTAGCCATGTAACGTTTTCGCCTCACTGCGCGACTCCCGTGGCACGTGCTCGCTCATTCCTTTTCCAAAAAGTGTATGGCCGCGAGCGAGGGACGGGACATCCTCGGGCATTATTCCGGCCCATAAAATGATCGAAAGCCGCTTTTCATTCAGCGGGCGTGGTTCGGACGGATTAGCGGATCAAAGTGCGAGCGGCTTTGACACTCGTGCACAGGCGTCACGAGCTTTTCTCGTCGCCTCTCCCTCCTCCTCCCATCCCATACTTCACCTAAGACGTCGCTGTGCTAGCTCGTGGCTATTTCATTATTTCACGTCACAATAATTATAATATGTATGAGCTCGAATCGCGAGATTAATCGTTATGATTCGTCGACGAGTGTCAACCGCCAATCCATGAATCAACAGAGAGAGAGAGAGAGAGAGAGAGAGAGAGAGTGAGTGAGTGAGTGAGTGAGTGAGTGAGTGAGTGAGTGAGTGAGTGACAGAGAGAGAGAGAGAGAGAGAGAGTGAGTGAGTGAGTGAGTGAGTGAGTGAGTGAGTGAGTGAGTGAGTGAGTTTCTCATCGGAATTGCAACGAGCCGGTTTCGTGAGATGCCTTGGAGTTTATGTACATTTTTCTCGGAAGCCCGGGGCATAATTCATTAGGCAAAAAACATGCGTAATTACGTTTTTTATTAGGGCATATCTGAGTGTGATGGACGTAACCGAATGGCCAGAAGTCTTTATGAGCGAATGCATGTGTAGTCGTCGGGGCATGAAAACAACTTGCAAACTTTCTATAATAATAATCGTGTGTTTTATGAATTACACTTGCCTTAGCGATGCATTAACATACAGGAAATAAACAAAGAATATCGAACAACAATTTTTATTGTTGTTTGATTTTTATTGTTTTCATTCGATAATGTAATAATGGCTTATAATAATCACACATTTCAATGTGATTAACCAATGTAAAATCAATAAAGCCACTTCATTTTAGAGACTCTGTAAACGTTAAATTTTATTTTCGTTTCCATAAATATACGTAGCTATTTATACTTATAATAATATCGTTCATTAGATTATTAAAAAAAGAATTAAATTTTTTATTCGGTCGGTAATTACTTTAGTATTTCAAATGAAAAATCTTAGTTAGGTAGATAAGCAATTATTTCTTTGGCATCCTCTCTCAACTGTTCTTTTTCCATAGAAAAATGATCAATGCATTCGATTATAATTATCATAATTAATAAAAAAGAATCGAAAAAATTATTATTTCTTATCAAATAATTAAGAATTAATAGTGTTGCGTAAATGTCTCCTTTATATTTCTAACTCCATTGAACAAGCTGAACTTTTTGATAGAATTAAACTTTCGTTAGAAGAATCGTAAGGACGATTATCGTTAGATTACTGATAACATTCTAATCAAATGCCAATGTCTAAAATCAATAAAATTATGAAGAATAATGTACCGCGAACGCTCGGCACTTTTCCAAACTTACAATATTTTAAATCGCGATATTTTCTGGCACGTTTGTGTAGGGCACGCAACCGACCAAGGCCATTGAAAAGTGTGTGTGTATAAGAAGGAAATTCGAAATTCGTGCATCGCACCCCCCCCCCTTTCGCCACGACCATGTGGAGCTTCAGGATTCAGGGTTACGAGCGAATAATATGAGAGCGTGTGTTTTTCCTTTGGCCCGCTGAATTATTATACGATTCATGTTTTGAATTGACTCACAAAATACAAATCGGAAGGAGAGCAATGTTATTGTACGGAGATCACAATGTAGAAGTGGCGCCGGCAACATTACATATACCTTCGAGGTAAAATACATATATTTTTATTCTACAAGCTTTGAGTCGTGATTTTCTACACTTTGCCCGTGACTCGTTCCATCCCCCTCCCCCTCCTCCCCCTCATCCCCCTCCCCTCCTCCTTCTCCCCCTCCTCCTCCTTCTCCTCCTCCTCCTCCTCAACCCTCCCCCGCCCCACACCCGATTTACATATAAATGTATGCGCATGCATATATGCATTCGCTTACATTGATTTACATATATAGAAAATATATTGAAACATTTCCTGCGCAAATACATCAATGCTTTCGTTAGAGAGAAATGACTCGAGTCGGAAGTGCACCTGTTTTTAGACGTCGATGAGTTAACAATACCGACAAAAAGAATTATATTTCAATTATTTAGCCCAGTTAGCTGGACGCGTAGTAATTTTTTATGCAGAATTATGTGTCATTATCGGTATTACAAATTAATTTATTCAAATTAATTACAAATCACCGATGGCTTACATAATTTACATATACTATAATTATTAATATCAGCTATTGATTTTATCGGAAAAGATGAAAATGTTATACAATGAATAATAGGATTAATTACTCACTGTATCTTAAAGCTTTAGAAATAATTTTTGTCCAATGTCTTTTTATTCCAAAAGTAATCGTCTAACAAATGAAAACAAATTTCCCTCTTGTTTGATCTAGAAGCTTATAATTAGTAAGATGATTTTCTTGATGAATATTTTAGAATGTAATTAGCGTTGAGAGTGAAATTATTGAAAACTATACGTCATAGATAATATTAAAATTCAGATCTCGTCAATAACGCAGATTCTTAAGAGCATTGAACTTAATAGGGCTTCGAGATTGAATTATAACGACACACACACACACACACACACACACACACACACACACACACACACACACACATATATATAAAGAGGTTTAAGCAGCATTAACAGCCGATATGAAATGATATTGATGGATAAAAAGGTAGCATTTTATTTTTAGTAGAAACATTAAAAGTAAGTCTCGACTAACTTGAACATTCTTATCAACAGTAATGCAAGCGTACATTCTATAAAAACATCGAAGATTTGAAGTACTTTTTATATATAACATTGTAAGGCTATTGATATTAATAATTACTCTTTATTAAATAACGCATGAAAAATTGTCACTTAATTTTTTATTTTTTATTCAAGTTTATTATATCTATAAAACAAATATAGTCCTGTCAGCTGTATATTTCTACGTTATAATCAACAGACGTTTAAAAGTCTGTATTTGGTAAGAATTTGTTTTTTTTTCTTCTCCTTTTTATTATAATAATTTTTAAAATAGCCTCAGATTTTCCAGACTTTTAACATTAATTCATCATTTTATTTAAATTTTGAATAATACAAAGTCGTAATGTTGACTTAATTGCATCGCTTATTGTATTTCTATGAATTGAATCTGTATGGTATTAAATCTGTTGGTGAAATGTATCGTAAATCGAACGAATAGAATATTCAGAAATAAGAAAATCCACTGAAAATATGAGGAAATGATAAAATAAATGGCAAATAAGTGGAATCTCTTTAATATGTGAGTTGAAGTTTGTGCGATAATCGTTAACGGCACATACGCCGAGGAGAACGTTACTAAGGGTTGGGGTTGTGGTGGGAAAGATTCGGACGCGCGTTGGCAGTTCGATTCGTATAAGAGTAAGGGCGTATAAATACCGCTAAAGTGCAATAATCCGGCTAATTTGACAGAGAGGAACGTCGAGGAAGGAGATACCGAAGAAAAGGAGCTAGAAGAAGGACCGATGCCAAAGCCACGCGTCCGCTCCTCGAGCATCAGCATTTAGGAATCCAATATTGCGGATTGGAGCGCGCAAGAGGAGGAGACAAGCGAGGATGCGAAGCGGTGCCCCCTCCCTCTTCCCTCTTTCACTTATACGTCGGTAATTTGACTCTGGAATCCTCGCTTTCAGGAAAGCTCGGTTGTCTACTCCAGAACCAGAACGAGATAATGAGGATACTTTTTCCGGTAAAAGGAGACTTTGTGCCCATATGCTCTAACTTTGCTCTATCCCTCTCTCCCACTCTCTACCTCTCTCCGCCCCTCTTGCCTGCCATGATTACGTCAGGTTCATCGAGAGTGTTTGGATTTCAAAGAGCTCGTTGTAATGTCTTTCTTTGTATTCTATTGCTTCTTCCTCGTACCTAATTGAGAAATTAATTAAACTACGCCGACAAAAATATTCGTTCTAATTTTTGTAAATTACGTGATTTGCAAATATTTCTACTCTATCACTGATTCGTACTGCCTTGTACTTTTTTTTGTTTTTGTTTTTTTTTTGTTTGTTTGTACGAAAGTGATGAGAATTGTATTACTAGGAAAGTATTTATGGGAGTTTCATTCCCTAAAGACTTTCTTTTTATACGTATTATATTTAAGTCAATTGAATGACTTAAGATTCATTTTTTTGAACGCTCGTGCTCCTACAATAGTCTCGAAGAAAAAAAATCACATTTCATCTACAGGTAGATTTGAAGTTTGGATAAAGTTTAGATAAATACATAGGAATATATAGGAATTGTGGCTGCAATAAATGTAGTGAATAAAATGGCTTAAAAATCATATAGAATATCCGATTGCCTAAGTTATACAGTAATTACAGAATAAAATATCTTACGAGAAAATAAGAAGTTGAAATTGAAATATAATTTGGCACTAAAATACTTGTAATTTTAGAAAAATGAAAATGAAATAGTTTAATTAAAATTCAGAAATCACATTTTTATCTACTATTTATTCACTATTATTATTTATTTATTTATTTAGTTTATGTAATAGATATAGTGTCATGTGATTATCATGGGTAATTTAACTTTCACTTTTTAAGCAGTGAATTATAGCGTTTGAAATTTTGCTTTGAAATTCTTTAGTAAAATGGAATAGTCGATAATGTCGGGAAAATTAAAAAGAAAGAAAGAAAGAAAGAGAATGAGAGTTAACATAGTGCTAGAAATGGCTGTTGTAGCGTTGCTTTTATCAAATGCAGTAGGCAAAAAGAGTTTCTGCATCCGAGTGAAGCAACAGTCGTCGACTGAAAATGTTTATCACTCAGGATGGGTAGTTTGCGACTCGGCGCCTATCCTCGGCTGTCTCAAATGGCCTTGTCGGATGAAATTTCTCCATCCCGAGCTCGGGAAAAAGAGAAAAAAAAATGGCTTTTCCGTAGCTAAGGCGGATGCGCCCTCGCAGTGAGCTTTTTGCGAGCCTCCCTTTTTCGTTCTTCGCAGCGACGCGTAGTCCAGGATACATACGAAGAGATCCGTCCCCGAAGGCTTCCTCTTTCTACCTAAGTACACTGTCCTTCCTTCCCGATCTCGGTCGAGCGTGTGCGGCACGCCTGGAACCAATAAAAATGCCCGACATTCTCCTTATCTAACGGCTCATTCGTTTGCCCGTTTGTTCGTTTCTTCTTCGCTACTTCAAGATGGAACACGCGTCATTCTCTCCGTCTCTCTCTCTTTCTCTCTATCTATCTATCTATCTATCTATCTCTCCCTCATTCTCTCCCTCTCAACATATATATATATATATATATATATTTCAATCAGTTTTCGTCTTTCATCTCTTGACTTCGTTTCTTATTCTCTCTTAGATGCTGTTTTCTCCAGACCTTTTTGCTTTTTTTGCCTGTTCAGTAAGGATTCTAACCCAACCCGGATAGGACTAACCAAATATTTGGCGAGGTTCTCCTCGCTGCCTTTCGCTCTCCCACGGGAGACACACGTTACGTTGGCAAAGTGAGGTGCATAGATAGGACAAAAGGGTCGTAGAGGGTAGGGATAGGGAAGAAGAGACGGAGTGAAAGGGACCATTCCTGGGCTTTAAACTGTATCTTTCCTTTATTCGCAGCTAGGGGTCGTTGCACGTTGAAGAAATTCTTTTGTATCAATTCCGCTGGTTCATCTTTTCTACAGCCGTCTTCCTCGCTCTCGCAGGGACCACTGAAGCCAAACTTTATTTTAGGTGAACGTCAACATGTCTTGACTTCTTGAAAGCTCTCGTTTCTTCATTGTCCGCGAACTTGGTAAACATGCCGAATTCCTTACGGATTCTGTTCTCTCAACTACTTCGCGAACTGGATTATTATCAATCCGACATGTGTTATATTAAAGACCATATAGGGAAGACTAATTGAATTTTTCAAATACTCTTAAGTCACTTGAGTTTGATCTTATTAGATACGCCGTATTTCTTAAATACTTGTTTAGATTTATCCTTACAAATAATGTCTGGAATTATTCTTAGTAGTGTTTGCTTTTCCTTTATGGCTGTTAGTGTGCGCATGGGCATAATAAATCTCAAATATATTTTTATAATTTTATTATTTAAGACTCTTTCAAATACACGAATACGAAATGTAGGAATAATATATTTGTAATAAAGAAAATTTTGCCAAGATTTTATATGCATATTATAAATTCCTTATCACTATAACAGAGTGCGATGATTTTTCTTACTAACATCTAACAACTTTAAGAATTGCAATTGAAATTCTCTATTAGATTAGTATATATTATATTTTAATTTAAAGATGTCTTGTTATAAGATATAAGATTTTAAATAATTTTGTTTTGGATTTTGTAAGAAATTTTTTTTTGTACTTCTATTACTTATTAAATATTTTTACAATCTAATAGAAACGAAATAATCGATATGTTTGTTCATTAAGATAATAAGTTTACTTTTATACTCATTATGGTCAGTCTAGTTATGGAAGGGTATTATTACATTAAAATCGATTGTTATGATCGATATTTATCACCTTGGTATTATAAGTTGCCTAGGTCATATTACGAAATACGATTATAAAATAATAAATTAAGTTATGTATTTGTAGGGTGGGTTTTTTTGTTTTTTGTTTTGTTTTTTAATCTAAGCGTACCGAGTTAATAATAAAGGATGAAATAATATAATCAGCTATGGTGTATTTCGAACAAGAATGTTTTGAAGACATAAAAAAATAACCACAGAACAAAGGTCCCACAGGCCCTGTTGTGGTTTTAAACTTTCTGTAAACTTCAGCGAGAAAATAGAAGTTGCATTTTTTTTTATGTCTCTTTTTGATCTTTTGTACCCCTCCTCTGCTCTCGTATTTCTTCCCGCTTCTTACTTTATTACTTCGCTTCTCTTTCTCCTCCATTTCCCTTCTTCGCTGGGTTTTTTTTTTTTTTTTTTTTTTTTTTTTTTTTTTTTTTTTTTATATAGTTTAGAAATATTAATATATGTGCATAAATATGAATTTCTTTTAATAAATTGAAAATTTTCAACGTACATGGAATATTTAAAATTTTTTTTTTTTTTTTTTTTTTACGAAATTCTCGAATGTACCTTGCCATTGATTGATTCCTTGTTAATTAAAGAGGAGACTCCTTTGCGCCATCGCAGTTAAGACGAGCGCTGCAGGATCTGCGCAACGTATCACGTTTATACAAAACATAAAATGTCATTCAATAAAAAGATAAAAACCCACGTCTTTTTGACTTTTAATATTTTTTACTCTTAATATAGCTTCTTGTTCTATCACTTTTTATTCACTTTTATTATTTGCTCTTTTCCTCCATTAATTTTTATTCCGTATGATGTATCTTAGACGTCAAATACCCATCAGGTGTATTTCGAGCAATTAATTAGGTTTTGCCACTTAAATAATTGAATTAAGCATTTGCATAATGAAAATCCAGTCTTATTTGTATGATTCAATACTAATGTAAAGCGCACTCGGTAAGATTGAAATTCCATAACTACGACATACGTTAAATAACTATTAGTCGTTAAATAGTCTCGAATCATTAGTGAAACAATTTAATTATTACTTTAGAATGTAGATATTGAGTACCTTTGTAAATCATTCATCATTAATTAATGAATGATCATTAAGGATAGTGAGATATTCCCACAAGGACCATAAGAACGAGTTAAACGCGAATAAAGGTGCATATATCGAAGATGGGTCGCTGCGAAGCTTGTGGGGAGTATGGGCGAGGATGAGATTTGTTGGGTCGGAAGAATTTTAGCACAAAAATATTCGGGGTAAATGTGTTAGTGGGAAAAATGAAGCTCTTCCGTGCTCCCATCGCTTGGCTCCTACGTGTGATCTCTTGGAACTTTTTACGTAGCATATTCTCGACTCGGCCATTGATATTCCTCAGAAATTCCGTCGGCACCGGCCCCCGCGTCTCGCTTCGTGTCCGGCATTTGGCGTCGCCTACTTTTTGGGCCCGCGCGCGACTCGCGCATCAACCTTGCCACCGAGGATGAATATTCATGGGGTCGGAACGCGTCCGCGCCAGATGAGGAGCTCGCGTCCTTCTACTTGAGTTTCGCCCGCTCCCAGCGGAGGTGGGCCGTGGGTTCCGCGAAGAGGCTCTCCCTCAAAAAAAAGGAAGCCAATGAAAATTCATCGCGCGCTGGGCTCCGATCCGGCAGCGCCGCTCGCTTTATTCTTCTTTTCCTGCGCGACCGCTCGTCCGCGGACCCTTACGACTTCATTTTCACCTTGGATGCCGCGCTTTTTGTCGCAACAAGAAGCCGCCGCCACCGCCATTGCCACTGCCACCGTCACCGCCACCGTCACCGACGTCGCCGCAAATAAGCGGACGAAGCGAAAGAGGGCCGGCCTTTGGTAGTGATCGAGGGAAAATTGATTCGTAAAAGCTCGGCGGTGTCGAGGAGTAGGAAAATTAAGGAGAACGGCTGCACGGACTACGGCCTTTAGGAGCGGAAAAAATTTTGAGGAGGCTTCGTTCGCAATAGGAAACTTTCATGGGATTCAGAGGATTTTGCCTGTGTAGCTTTTGAGGCTTCCATTTTCTAGTTCGTGAGTAATTGCTCCTTTTCTTTATGACCTCATTATTACTTATTTTTTATTACTCGCAAATGTTTGATATTTTTCAAAAGTCATTATGATTATTCGATGCTGGAATAATTGCTTAATGATTAATTTCTTACTCGAGTTAACATATAACTATCTGTTACAGGTAATTTAAGCTCGGGCGTTTAATATAATCGCATGTGTGCCATTATCATTACTGTTTGTTAAATAATTAGTTTATATAATTTGAAAAATGAAATTTCTATGACTACTAATTTATATTGTAGCATGTAATAAATATATTAATTATTTAAAGTATATTTTAAGAGCTGCATACATTTTGGCATACTAATAGAATATTTGATTGGCTATTTCCTTAATAGAAATATTATTAACATTCATCGCTAATTTTAAGGGTTCTAGTTTAATTGGCAATTTTCAATTTGATGTGGAGAAATTAAGCTGTGGATCGATCAAACAAATATTAACTTATTTAATATCCAATATACAATATATATATATATATATATATATATATATATATACATACATTACTGTTGACTTTCTAGGATTACTTTATAACAGCCCGCATTTTAATATAATTTAAAGTAATTTGAACATTAAACTTACAAATTTAATATAATTTAGGAAAATACGAGGGAATATTGAAAATCGTTATATCTTTATATGTTACCATCTTTGCATTCATAAAATTATACAAAAATTTTGATAATTTTACAACGCTAATGTTAAAGTCACACCAAGTCAAAACTAGAAAAAAATCGAATGTCTCGATTCTCATCTGATTCAGGTTGTAATTAGTTGCTTATTATCTTACTTTCTTGAAATTCAGAGAAATTTTTTATCATTGCTTTATCCAAGATACGTTTGGTATACACTCAGCGCTACAATGTTTTCTCTTAGCGACGAGAAAGTTGCTCCGTCTGCATCGATTTGATTAGCATTCAAACGACGACTTCAACTCTCTCTCTCTCTCTCTCTCACTCTCTCTCACTCTCTCTTTCTCTCTCTCTTTCTCTCTCTCTCTATCTATCTATCTATCTCTCTATCTCTCTTACACCCGCTCTCCCGCTCTTTCCCGTTCCTCCTTCCTTCATTTTTTTTTCTTTCTTTCGTTCCTTCTTTCTTCTTTCTTCTTTCTTCTTTCTTCTTTGCACTTGCATTGGGCAAATCAGCAAGCTTGCATTGCAAATCCATGCACGTACTTGTCCCAGGCGCAATTAGCGACTTAACTCTCAAGTTGAATTTAAATTTTAATTGATTTATTTATTAACGTGACTACGCTTGAGCATTTCATGTTATACTTTATCTTCTTCCTTTCTCATCTTGTATTTTGTTTGATCTTTCTAAGAACCTTCAAAAAATTCACATTTTGTAATTCAAGGAATTAGAAGTAAGTTAAATAAAGGACTCGTTTAATATCAACAGTTTAAGTTTACAGTTATGTTTCGGCCAGTTCAATACTAATTTTCATTATTTTTTCTAAAATTTCTTTAGAGAAATTTTAAATAACTTTAACGTTTAAACTTATTTTAGATACTCAATATTAATACGAAATTTTTTTTGTTATCATATTTATAATTTCTTTTACAATTTATAATAAAAAATAATAAATAAAAAAAAAAAATATAAAAAAAAATAATGAAATTTATAATTTCATAGTTTTCGTGTCAAATGTAATTTTTAAATGCTGATTCTTAATATGTGTGTTATATATATATATATATATATATATATATATGTGTGTGTGTGTGTGTGTGTGTGTGTGTGTGTAAATTACAAAAGAAGTTCCTTTTGCTTATACATTTGGATGATTTGGTAATTGATATTTACATGTAAATGTTGATCCGTCAAATTTGTAGGTATAATTGGCCAAGACGTCAGAATGATTATGGACATAGACATTAGAGTGGGAAAAGTCGTACAAGATAAATAAATAAAGAAATTGATCGAACGCTTAGAGGAAGTAATTGATGAGAAATATGATATTGCCGATCTGCTTGGAAGCTGAGGTGAGCTTCTAATGCTCCGCAGAACCAATTCAAAGTGAAGCCGTAGATCTCAATAATAGTTGGCGAGTGGCCGGAAGTTCCCGGTAGCGTCCCTCCTCGAGACGCTTTGCCGCCTTCATTGTCACATCGTTCTCGGTCTGTTTCTCCGGATTTCGCACTCGGGCTCGTAGTGTAGAGCAGGCCGCTCAAATTGACAAGGACACGGCTGCTGGCGAGAGGCAGACTCGGATTCTTCAGGCGGCGCGACGAGTAGAAATGCGCGCCGGTGCTGGACCGGCGAATCCCATCGCATCCCATCGCGTCGCATCACCGTGCGCCGTTCACATCTTAACGAGCGAATCGGCCGCGATTAAGTCGGCAAAAAAGTATATTACCAACGATTATGATTCCACGAAGGGAACAATGCCGCAGGCGCGCGACTCTCGACGGGAGGAGAAAGCACGTTCGCTCGGCCACGGCAACGAAGCTGCTTTTCTTGTCGACGCTCATGAAGCCCACCTGAACTCCATAACGCGAAAAAAATATCCTCACCGAATAGGCAAACATTCTTCTGGCCGAAAGCGACATCACTTCCAGGTGTTTTTCCCTTTGATTTCATGGCGGCTAACGCGAGTGAGCCTCGATTCTCCGACATTTTGGCGTTAATATCAAATACGTATTTAGTGTTGTCGTAGAACGATCGTGAATTATCGTTCGAATGCGGTAATTTTATTGACAGTTATTAGTACCTATTTTCTTGAGATGAGACTGATTCTTTTTAGTTTAAATTATTCGATCTTCAAATATGCAATTATCTGGTTTGTCTGCTTGTTTTCCATTCGATTTATCGACCCTTAACTTTCTAAGCTATGCTCTTCTTCAAATTTATTAGACATCTTGGAGATATATATTTATATATATACGTCCCTTTCTTAATTTGATATATTATTCATAATTTTATACTATTAATATTATCATTAAGCATACTTTAATATAGTTATGTTTAATTATTATGCCTGTGTAAAATTTTAATGCCCATAAAGAAATTGCAAATATAAATGAATGATTCGTCTATATCAGATTTTTTAAGTACACGAGGATTTAGACATCGGAAATATCAATGATATACATTAGTTTTTAAATAAATAAATAAATATACATATATATATAAATTATATTCAAATATTATATATAATTTCTGATTATTGTGTAGCAGTTTAGTCAAAGTTATATGTAAGCTATAAACATAATAAATTTTTAGATTCCGATGAGGAAGATTGACACGAACCGTCATTATTTAGATATTTATGTCTAAAATATGAAAAAATGTTTTATTCTTTGTTTAATTAAAAATCCTTTAAACTCAATATTACAGTAATAATAAATGTTTTAAAAACTACTGCGTTCATTTATTATATTTCGATGTTAACCACAAAATAAATAAAACATCCAAGCAACTACGTTTGGTATAATAATATCTACTACAACAAATATAGAAGTAGTAACAGGATACTCGAACGCCAGTTTTGAAATGCGCTATCTCGGTATCTTATATATATATATATATATATATATATATATATATATATATATAAATAGAAAAAAAAAAATAAAAAAACAAAAACTTTATCAAGTGGTACGTTTAGGAGGTAGAATTTATTATATTGGAGAAGGTTGCCGATTTTGTATAAATTTTCCAAATATCTGCTTTTCCGAAGCCTGTATTATAATATTATTTATTAATGGAATAATTTTAGTATATACGATAAGAATGGTAAAATTATTTATTTCATTTCTTATATTTCTTATATTCGTAGTAAATATTACGTGATTATACCGCCTATAAGCCAAGATAAATATTGAGGTTACATTTTTGTTTTTGTAATTATTTGATAATTGAGTAATTGCCTTAATTGTATGATACAAAAGGAAATTTTCACAATCGACCTCGCATTTACACGTTTAAGCTAATAGATTTTCTGAAAACTGATAACAAAGGTAAAAATAATCGCTCGTCGATTGAAAAGTGGCGTAAAAATTAGGGCGCGTAGGGAGGGAAAGGCATTGAGCAATAACTTTAGATTCTCTATACAATCGGAAATACTTAGTTTCGTATAATCAACGTTGTGTTTGCAAAAAGGAAAGGCGAGCAAACGAAGAAATCGTTGAAACGAGACCTCGTTATATCCTCCGAGAAGAACAATGCGCCGGGCTTCAAAGCGACACAAATTACATCTCGAAGCGGGAATTAAGTGAGTACGCTCGACTGCTTTTGCAAGGGCTGTATTAGATCGGCGCAAGGCGAGAGGATCAGAGAGATTTTTGCAATGGTAGAGCGACTCCTTACACCCCCCTCCCCTCCTCCCCCTCCCCCCTCTCTCTCTCTCTCCACCCCGCCCAATACCCCTCCCACCCTACCTTGCCCATTGCCTAGAAATAATCATTGCCGAGAAACTTACTCCCGAAACGTAATTAACTTCGAAAATATTGTACATCTATAAAGAAATCGTAATAAGCAGCCTTACCAAAGTAATAATACTCTAAATTTTTTTTTACCTTTCTCTTTTTTTTCTTTTTCATTCGTCAATGTTAGGAAAGTCTTTTCTTTATGGCAATTGAATAATTGTGGAAAATCTTGAAATGAAATTGATTCTTTTAATTATCAATAAAGTCGAGTGTAGCTAAAGCTTTTTTTTTTTTTTTTCAAATTATTTTACTTATTTTTTATGAATACTATATAGTACCATATCTTTTGAGATAAGATGTTTGACATTGTATTTTACATCGAATTAATTCATCGAGGATGAATGAATTTTACTCGTCGAAAAGCCATAAAATGTTCATGGGGCATAAGCGTTATGTATATAGTTTATATAAAAATGAAATGATTATCCAGCTAATATTAATAGGCAAAATAGAAGAATGAAAAATTTTGCATAATAACATAGGATGCTCTGTTTTCATCATAATTACTTTTATTCGCATCGCAGGAATTTACTTTGATACATTAATAATCGAAATACACTATTTTTAGAAATTATTTCTTCGTAGCTTTAGTTATGAATGCCTCGATGCGTGCATGTTTGGGCAGTGATTTAAATTACGAAAGTCGATCCATAAATTATGGTGTATTCTTAAATCTCTCTTTTCTTTCTCATGAGGTGTGAAATCAATAAATTTGTTCGTACCGGCCATTCTGCAAAATGATGCTCTCATTATCATAAATACGATATTCTCGTATGTGCATTAGTATTCCGTTGCAGTATTGTACACTTGATGTTAAATTACGTCAATTTATTTCATTTGCGAATGTCAATAAGCACGAAAATATTATACAGATTTTGTAAATCTTTCATTCACAATTTGATTGTTGTTTAAAGTTTTTTTTTTTTTTTTTTTTTTTTTTTTTTTTTTTAATTATAATATAATAAATTAGAAGCGTATTAATAGAATTACAATATACTGGCTTATTATTATCGTAGAAATAATTGAAATATAATGTAGATTATATATTACTCAATGATAATTAATTGCTAATAATTGAAAGAAAGTGGAAGGACTTGTGTTGACTAAGAGTGAACGATATATTCAGTTATGTAATCAATGATTACGAATGCGACTATTATTATGTAATGCGAATAATAAGAAAAACGTTAAAATAGAATTATTTTGATTAACTTTTTTTTTTCTGAACTCTAATGTATTTTTAACTATCAAATTAATTTTAAAATTAAAAAACAAGTAATTCCTCTTTTATGGATTCAACGATTAATGCTAAGCAGATATTTGAAGAATCTAAATAAAATTCATATAGTTATATTTCAATGTTTGCCTCAGTTTCGTCCACCAAGATACTTTGACCGCGTTATTTCCTTAAATATCAAAATACGGTAAATAAACAAACAATGCAATAAACGAATGGGAAAACAGATATTTAGATATCGAGGACAATTAGAAGGATTATCAGGCTAACGGCGATTCGCACCCTCGCAACGGCATTCGTTATCGACTCCCGGACTTTCGTATGAATCGCCATCTAGGCGACGTTTCCTTCTCGGCTCTTTATTCCGGGGGCAGCCGATTTCTGGCCTCATTCAATTCGTTAACGAGCGGCCTTGGCGCGATTAGCCGTGCGAGCACGTCGGATACATGAATTCCTTGCCTTGGAGTCGTTTGCCCTTCCGCCTCCAACCCACCTTCAACCCCTCATCATCACCCACGACTCCCTCATTCCCTCTGCTATTTGTGTTCACCCGCTCATTACGGCTGGACCCCGACGATTTTACGGAACAGACGCTCGAAATTAGCTGGACGTTTTGTGCAGCACGACGACGGCGACACACCGGGCATTTGCTACGAGCTACAACTCGTCGCGATCGAAGCTACCGATCGAAAGGGGCCATTGTATTAACTTTGACCCGTATGGTGAAGGGGTGGGGAGGGGGGTCGACGGCGGACTTTTCTTTTGCTAACGGGAACGTCCCCGATGTCTCGCGGCTCGCTTTCCAATGTACCTTGGGTGAATGCTCGATGCCCAATATCATTTCGACGTTTGCGAAATATCTTGCTAAAACAGTTGCCAGAAATGGCGGTGGATTTTCAATGGAATTTCCTTGGAGCTGCAACTGCAAGCTATTCGATATTGCGTTGATGAATGAATTTATCCGAATAAAAAAGTAAAGTCGAATTGGACTATTGTTAGGAAACATTGCTCTTAATTCCCGTCATAGATAATAGATAATAATATATGGATTGCTAATATTTTACGAGCTATAAAAAAGTTATAGATATCGTTCTTTTATAGAAGCTTTTGAATCGTCTAGGTGCCTCTAAGTATTAATGCATTCGTATGTATTTTAATATTACATATTTTATGCTTTATTAAAATTTATTCACCGAATTCGATAATTTTTTTGCATATTTGAGTTTGCCAAAGGTCACCTTACAATTGCTGGCTAAACGTGTCGGATAAAATTATGATTATATTTATTAAAGCACATATGTTATGTCTCAAGTAATTAAAATTTCACAAAAAGTCTTCTTCAAGTCTTCAAGAGCTAAGTGCAACAAATTGATTAATGTATTATGTTTAATAGATACGTTCGTGATAATGGCGGGTAATATTTAAAAATTGTAAACGGTGAGAAAGATTGTCGATGAGAAAGTTATTTCAAAGATGACGTGCTTTATCTTAACGAGGCTCATTCTCTTTCGAGCAAAAATTAGTCAAATTTACAAAATTACTGGATAATATTACGTATGAGACAGTTCGTGCTAAAGAGAAAATAATTCTCAGAAACATGTAGTTTTATTGTTTTTCAAAATTAACATTTTATATGAGGCTGCGAATAGTAAAAGCATTCGACCTCTTTGAATTTTTCATGACACATGAGCGCATGATCGTTTCAATCATCGACTTTACGATAATAAACACTTTTCGTAATTACTTACCGTAACGGCCTTTACATACATTTTGCTTTTAACATTTTAACCGGCAAATTTATATATTTAAAAAGCTTTATTAGCTATATACTTTAATAAAACAATTTACATAAACTTGGTAAAAAAGAAAAAAATAAGAAAACAACATAAAAATAAGATTAACATAATACTTCATTTTAATTTTAATCAAAAGTATTTTATTTAACATTTTCTTAGCTTGAAATTATTTTTTTGATTTGGTAATTGCATTCTTCGGACTATATTTATTATATAAGCGACCGGATTAACAAATTGCTAGAGAAAGTAAAGTGATTATTCACATATGAAAAAGCTTTATCGTACACTGGAAATGCAACTCTTGCTTCTGATACTTCGATGGGCTTGCAAGCAAGATTCATGAAGATATACTACGTAGTTAAGAAAGTTAGAGGAAAAAGGAACATAACTAAGTAAAAGTATAAAGAAGGAGAAAGATCGAGGAGTAGATTGCTTTTGATAGATAATAAAGAGGGCATTTCTTTACGGGATCGGGTGGGGGATGGTGACGCTGACGGTATTGGCCGTGTTGGGCGTGTCCACCTTGCTTGTAGATATTATAAGTAATTTATTTACAGTAAGTAATGGCAGATTTGAGGAGATACCGAATCCGAATAGGCGAGAATTTAATGCATTATAATGTAAAAATTGACTAAAAATTGACTTGAACTGTGAGAAATGTGTAAAGATAATCGCGAAGGATGTGATTAAGAGTGAGGAGCGACTTTTTCGGAATAAACTTTATTATATAAAATTGTACTACTTTATTATATTAAATCCAAATAATTGAATTCGTGCAGGATCATATTATAATTTTCGAATTGTTACTTCGGAAATTATGACTCCTCAACTCGTAATATTGATAAGAATTTGTAATTCATTTCACTTACATTTCCTTAATAATACGATATTTCTTTATTAACATTATTCACATTGCATTGTTTGTCTACGTAAACTTAAATGGGCATAAACACACAATACACTGTCCAACTTAATTTGGTTAAATAATTAATAGCAATTAGAGAAACGTTCGTTTGCTGTATAATTCGAGCTACTCATTTTCACGTCGCTTTCATAATTATTTTCGTGTTACATTACGTTTAATCAATCAATTTAATTCAACAAATTGAATTCTACTGCGAGATTAAAGACAAAAGTTCGTTTGTGAAAAAATTGCTACGCAATAAATATTTGAAGATAAATATTCACTTTGAAGTTTGAAGGAGACGATAAGAAGCTTTGTAAAGTAATGAAGTATTGTATAACGATAATTATTACATGGCGCAACAAAAATATAAACTTCAGTTTATAACGATATACACTGATAGCAGTAATTGAACATTAATAATTTATAGTACGAGGATACTTTATTCTATTGTACGTGACAGAGGTCCTAAATTAAATTATAAAAGCGAATGCGTAAAAGACAATCGAGGCGATTTAATACGAGCAGACAATTAATTAATTTGAAAATTTCTTTTAATTATCGTGAAGCTAAAAGAATTGACGCTCGCAAGAACCGGGCCAACCTTCTCCCTTTCACAGTGTAGTTAGGAATTCGTCGTTAAACATGCGTTGAAGCCGAGGGATGGAGGAACAAAAAGGTCAGTCGGCAATAATAAAAAGCAGCGAGAGAAGGTAAGATACGTAAGGAAGTACGGGGGAATCCTGGCATCACCACTGGTCCTTCCCTTCTCCACGACTCGACATTACGATCGTACGGTGTGTCATCGCGATCTCATATAACCTGACCCGCGGCTCTCACCCTGTCACTTGCCCTCGATGCCTCGTTGACCTATGCGAGGCGAGATGTCAGGAATAATGAGAGCGCGTCCGCAACCTGGACCGTACATAAAAAGCCACTACGGGGATGCCGATGATGTCCCCGTGATTTAACTGGGACGACACGACTATCGCTTCATGCCGGGTTATTACATTTAAGACCAATGCTTTTGCCCAATAGTTCGGTATTCCGTCTTTTAGCGCTTGAATGCCGTTACAAGCACGTGCTTTTTCTCCAATAATTAATTCTCTTCCCACCAGTCAGTCGTGACCTTTCTCTCCTCTCTCCCTTTATCAATTATATTTTAATCAGTCCCATTGTCGGCTGAATATGGATGTTAATGCTAATTTCCACATTTTTTTATTGCAAGAAAGAATGACGTGTAATATTGTAAACAAAACATTACATTACAAGTAATATTATTTTTTGTAATAATATTATTTGTAAGCTTGAATTTGCTTTTAAAGAGTTAATTTTGAGAGCCTAATAATTATTTAGAGCCACTAGTTTTGATTTGTTTTATTCAAAATCATCATAAATAATTGAAATTAACTGGAACTTGATTGACTTACAATTAATCAGTAAGTTATTTGTAATTTATTAAGTTCCGCATTAACAAACTATTATCAATATTTCTATATAATTGTTATTGAATTATTAGAGTATACAAGCATTAGTAGAGAATAGAATAGCGATTAAAAATTTGTTTGTATAATAAGGATTCCGGGGTTTCTTAATATAGAAAGGATGTTGCTGGAGGAGTGGTGAAAAAGGAAGTAGAATATTACCGCTTAGAAAAAGTTTCGAAAGTTCGTAGCACATACGATAAGAAGGATTAGAGCAACGATCCCTACTTTCTTGCGATTATTGCTCCGTACGTGATCAGAAATCGACATCGTTAAAATCGCCCTTTTACTTTTATCTAGACACTTTAATTATAAGCAATTACGCGTTAACTTTGCAATTTTGTTTTATTATTGGCACAATGCTTAATAACGCGCACGTTTAACGGCAAATAATAAATAATTTTCAACGATTTCACAATTTATATAATGTCGAGCGCAATCATTATGGAGATTTATAACAATCTAATGAACGATACTTTTAACAATTCCAAAACTCATCGATATTACATTCAACAATGAAGTTTTAAAGTTCTAGAATTTATTTTCGATATCGATTCAATACGATAAAGTTAATTAATCAGTAAATAATAAATCAGCTAATTCCATTCTCATTCGAGCCGCTTAAGGAGATTATCGCAATTATAGCAATTTAAAAATCCAATTTCAAAAGTATTTCATGTAAATTTCATTACCGTTGATATACTCGTTGTCTATGGATCAGTAAAAGTCAACCAAAAAATCATACCAATATAATATTATATATTAAATTATAGCTAAATTATGCAGTAGTAGTTATAAAAATAAACATAATATTAACAAAATGTAAATATTAATTTTATTTACAGCAAAAATATTTCCATGGCTCTTGCTATATTATATAGCACGCCTAAACTATTCTATTATTTCATTACTCGGCATTATTAGAATTTCCTTCCAGCAGCTTATTCCATCGACCATGTATTACTTATATATTACGTCCAGTAAAATTACTATATTACGATATACCGGATAAAAAGTAAGATTTAAGATTATAAATAAATGTAAGATTATGAAAAATAGAAATATTAAAGTAGAAAATATTTTTCAATAAGTAGTGATAAAGCAGTTTAGGATTATTTTCTAACCATTATTATTATCATTATTATTATTATCATTATTATTATCATCATCATCATCATCATCATCATCATTATTATTATTATTATTATTATTATTATTATTATTATTATTATTATAAAATTTTATAAATTATTTCTTTTATTTTATTATATTTTATTTTTTCTCTTATTAAACATTAATGTAAAATTCGGTTCGGGAAGCATTGTGTTTAATGCCTATAACGTACACGTGAACGTGCCTACACATTAAAGCCATTGGGAAGGATATTGTTGAAAAGAGAAAAAGAAAAAATAAAATAAACATCAAGTAATAAACAATTGAGATAGAGCGAATGCGTTGCCAATATCGAATCCCTTAATTGATAATATAATAAAGCTTATGCCGATGTCTTATACAATGTCTCATAAGGTCGCTTATCAATGTTCATTCTTAGATAAGGAGCAACGAAGTGGCGGCTCGTCGGAGAGACGTCGATTCCTGCTACAAATCGGCCTTTTACGAGCGGCTAAGTCGAATCCCCCGTAATTATACTCTTTCGCGCTATCGGAGCCACTTGGCCGATGTACGCAGCATCGACGTCCCCGTGCCGATATCACGCTTAGCGAAGCGTGAGCCGCACACGTAGGAGCGAGAGAATGGGCGAGGAGTGCGCGGGCTGGAACGAGATGGCAAAAAGTAAAGAGAAAAAAATACGGCATTTACGAAAGGGTCACCGTTGAGTATGAGAATGGAGAATGGCCGGACTGCTGGTGAACGCTGATAACGCGCGGTACGCCAGTCGCATCCTCGTGTCTCCCGAGAGATAGATAGCAGCTACGGCGAACTAGTGTGGCGTGTGCGGTGCCCTCTCTCTCTCTCTCTCTCTCTCTCTCTCTCTCTCTCTCTCTCTCTATCCATCTATCTATCTATCTATGTACGCGCGTGTGTGTTGGTTGGTTGGTTGGATGAGTGTATGGGGCGTGGAGGGTTGCGGGGTCGAGGGGTTGGATAAGGGCGAGCGAGGAGGCAGGATAGAGGTCTTATTTTGAGGGTCGTCGCTTACGCGACAGTTTAATTAAAAGAAACCTCGTCGTCTGGGCAGGAGATGCGGACTCGCGTATATAGCTTTTATGACTGCTTTAGGCCGCCTCCTCGAGGCTCATATCGGCGAGTAGGCGCGCTCTGCCGAGATTCCGGAGATAGGCGTTGTTGGGACGATTGTCGAGCGGTTGTTCCTTGCGAAGGCGCTTCTCGTTGTAAAGTTTTTTTTTTTTTTTTTTTTTTTTTTTTTTTTTTTATGTTCTTCCATGGATAGATAGAAGCTCCGTCGTGGACTCCGTGCTTTTCCAAATCTTTGGGCGACTCGTCGAGGGGTTATGGTTGGCGGTGATTCTTCGGAGACACACTGAGCCACAGAATTATGTGAGCGATATCCAGACATTCAAAAGCCTTATTTTTGCCGACATTTTATCGACGCATTGAGTTTTAAGAGTAATGAAATTGAATTTTGCTTGATCTAATATTGGTTAGAAAATATGATAATGCTATTGTCGACTTGATTAATGCGCAACTTTCTTAAGTTGTGAGTAATTTAATTTTATCATAGGTAATTCACGAGTCCGTCCGCTGTATGAGAATTTTTTGTCCAATGTACGACTATTTTGCTGAATTTTTGCCATGACATGATTGCGTAGCGATGCGTTTGATCGTTAGAATTGCGTAAAAACTTTGCAAAGACAGAGAAACTTATCAACCATTGAAGGCTTAAGGCTCTCGACAAAAATTTATAATTATATAATGCTTAATTATGTATAATTAAAATAAGTCTGTCATTTAAAATTTTGATATGTTCTTAAATGGATGTGGCTTATTTTTATAAGTCAGTGGTCAATGTAATTATACTTTATTAAGAAATTCTTAAAAGAGTGAAATGATACTTTTAATGATTAGGCAAAATTTACCACTATTTTGCTAATCTACTGTCGAGATCTCGTTTTATTTGGCCTTTTGAAAAGAGAAAATTCGCTCGCTCAAAGGCACCGCGCGTAATACGTGTAGAAAGATTCGTTGACGCAACATCTGCATCTTTGGCCTTTTCCATCTTAAATCTCATGTTCGTCACGGGTCCTGGACTCGAACGAGCGCGTTTTCACCGCCAATATTTGCCATCGCCGCAGCTCCCTGTTGGAATTCTCGTGGACATAATTTTTGCATAGTTTTTGGCTTTTTCAAGGCGACGGCGTATTCATCTTACGCAAGGGCTTTCGTAAAATATACGTAGATAATAACGAAAATAACGGCAAGACTTTGATTTATTTTTTTTTTTTTCTGTTGTTGGTTTTTGTCGGTTTTTGTCGGTGTTTTTTATTCGAGGACGAAGACGTCCTTCAGTGTCATCAATTTCATTATTCGTCACATTTTCATTTTTAATTTAACCTTATTTTTAATTTCTGTGCATTATGCGAAATACCTAATTCCTGGTAATTCTTTGGCAATTTGATTAATAATTGTCATTTGTGAATAATATTACGGTACTGTGATGGATGAGCGTCGGTCATATATTATGACTTTCGCCAGACAATATTTATTCAATTATCTGATAATTTTTCGCTATTTTTCCCCCTAATAATCGCGATAACCCCCCCCCCCCCCCCCCCCCCCCCCCACCGCCTGTGAAGCGTCGAATTCTTCGTCATTGGTAAAAGTCACGTACATTACTACGAAACACCTGACTAAAGGATGAATTGAAAAATTAAAATAAATAATGGCAATGGCCGATGTAATTATCGGCGCATATCGTAGGTAAGCGCGGTAATTTACCGTGCGGCTCGTCAAACTAAATGCACTTTAAAGAGGTCGAGATAGCATCTGGCTTGCATAATACACGGTTAAAGCGTGGCCTTGCTTCATTAGCATAAAGGGTTATGCAAACCGTGAGCCCGCCCTGCAGGAAATTATGGTTCGTTTCACGCGTTTTACCTGTCGCTTAGCAAACAGGCTTCGACAGGTGAAAGACAGCGTCCGATCTGCACATGATGCGAGGAAGCACCGACCCTCGTCTACTTCGTGCGCACAACCGCGTTGAAAATCGAAAACCTGTCGCGCTAATCGACCACTTAACTTTCATTTCGTCACGCTTGTCTAAGTATACCGTCATACAATTCCTTCTGTTTTTCCAAATTATTACTTTTCTCCTTCCTTTCATTTTACACGTTTCACCGGCTATAATATTTATAAATGCATTAATACAGTGTCATGCTGTTTCACACATATACGTAGTCCGTACATAAATATAAAATTACTTTACCTATTATAATAAACAATATTTTAATGGGATGGTATTTGCAACTTTCTATAGTTTCCCACACGATTAACAATTGAATAACAAATTTTTCTGATTCAAAGTTTATTGAAATAATTTCGACTATGTAATAAACTATTCTCTATTTACGTTGTACTCTCTGTTACGAGCTAATCGATAATATTCAAAGTCTCGACGAAGGTGCTAAAGATTTAAATGACGCTTAGAAAAAGCTTAAATGTGAGTGGTAAAGGAAAGGGATTCAGATATTTACTCTTATTGTTTTATTGAACTTTGTAGATAGTGGAACAATGTCTCTCTCTCTCTCTCTCTCTCTCTCTCTCTCTCTCTCCTTCTCTCTATCTCTCCTTCTCTCTCTACGTTCCAACCGCCGTCCCTGCTTCATTCTGTACTCGATTCAAGTGTGAATTTCACGAGATGCGCTTGCGGATTGTACAGCCGATGGGCATCAGTCCTACGGTTTCACCCTCGTAATCCGTTCTCGAGAGAAGTCTCCCCTTTTTATGAGTATCCAGCCGTCCGGGTTTCGCGCCTCTTCCCGCCCATAGCGAAGATAACGCAGTTGCAACCCAGCTTTTATTATAGATTGGCCCCGTCTCTTTGCCCCCCACCCCCACCCACCCACCCATCCACCCACCCCGTAACAAAGGTCTGTTCGATTCGAGTCTTCGCCGCGATTTCGCCGAGGATCATTTATCTCGATCGTTTGCATCGAACGAGCTTCGCATCCTTTGAGCTCCTTTGAGCCTCCGACAATTTCTCTATCGATCATCGAATAGTATCAGGCACGATTTCACATGTACATTTGATTGTATAAAAAATTAGCAGCGCTACCCGGCTGTGTAAATCGATTATGCACCTATCCAATTGATCCCGAGTCGAATGAATTATATATGAATGATAGTCGAAGCTATTGTGGCAGCTTTCAACCAATAGGATTAAGTTTACTAATCGTATATGAAAGCGATGATTCTTTAAGCGAGCTTTCTTAAATTAAAAGTTTAGCTATGGTTGAATTGAAAATTTCACGTCGAACGATGAAGCATATCGCTAAATAAATAGTCTTAAAAGTCTATTGAAAATTCTTAATGAATTTTTATTTAGATAACGTAGAATTTTAAAACTGAAGGCGTTCCTTATGCTTTTGCGACTGGGCAGCCTTATCATGACATTTTATTATTTGTTGCGATTAATAAGATAGGCAGTTTAGTAAGAAGCGGTAGCTTTGATAGTTGTAATTTCTATGCACAACAAGTTAACGATAATAAGAAATAATTACTAATGTGACATTGACAATTGCGACTTAATACTTAAATATTTGTTCTACGGATATCCCTTTGAAGTTTAGAGTCGGTTTAATTTACGATCGAATCGATATATTTCTTTCTATAATAAACGTATTGAAAAATTAGTAAAAATCTTCTTCGCTATAACGCTTCGTAGTGGAAGTTTTGTAAAATATTTTACCGCCAACATAACATTAATTTTCTATCAATTTTATAAAGATATTGTTCCGTAGAATAATGATTAAGAATTATAGAAAAATAAAAATAAAAAAAAAATACTTTTGAAACTTTAATTGTTACAAAATTAGCGAATACCAAGTTACTTTTAAAAACGATTAAATTACATTTTAAAATACATTTCAATCATTGTAATTTTAAATAAAATGATGCTTGTAGCTATTAAATTGATCAGAATGTATTGTTTTGTGATGATTGTTTTATGACCATCTCATTGTAATTATGAACAAATGCGTAATTATAAATAAATTCTCTTACATTAAATAAATATCATTCGATTGCGATAAACTGCTCTGAAATTTTAATTTGCAATCCATCCACTAACGTCTGTGATTAAAATATAATGTTGATATGTCAAAGATATGTTTGCTCGTACGTTGAATTGAATATTGTTATAAAATTAACTCCTCGTCTATATAATGTTAAGTCAAAAAAGTAATTAGGATCTAGAGAGTTGAAGAAGCTCTGTCTTTGGTACGAGCGAGCATCAAGAGAATCCGTCACAAAAGCTTCCGAATCGATCGACAGTATTTAAACATAATTAGAGAGTCGTCGTTTCATGGAAGGTTCGCAGCCTTTTGCTCCATAGTATGGGAGCGTGTATAATGCATTACAAAGGCCGTGTATACAGAGAGTAAAGGAAAGGAAACGAATGAAGGAGTGAGAGAGCGAGAGAGAGAGAGAGAGAGACAGAGACAGAGACAGAGACAGAGAGGGTCTCGCGCTTGTATGGGTGGACGTACGAGTGCGCGCGTGCATGCGGGACTGTATAAGGGTAGCGTACGAAAGGGGAGGACGAAGAAAAGAAAGCAGGCGTTCAAGATTGCTGGTGAGCGAAAGAGCGGGCATATGAGAAGAAAAGAGAACGAAGGGACGGAGAGGCAAAGAACTCGGCGGGGGTTTCGTCTGGCAATCAATGCCGTTGAATTAACGCCTGGCTGCCCGTTTACGGGAAAGTAAGATTAAAAGAAGGAAGAAATGGACGCCAACTACTAACGCCGTGCCTAGCAACATGTTCCCATTCGTGCAAGGGAGCGATGCAGTTAGTGTGCCCGCGTGCCCGCGTGTGCGTGCCCGATACGTACGTATGCATGCGCGAGAGGGTACACAAACGCAATTCGCCTATACATGCGAGAACTTGTTCTTATTTCCCTGCTTGTTTAACTTCGTCTTCGCGTTTGTTTGGGATTTTCCATTCGATCCTAGCAGTTATTTTCGGGACAGAATTAAATTCCAGCGTTTCTCTTCGCCATTTTCTTTTAATTGTTGTGGCTACTATTGTCTAGCGAGCAAAGTCTTCGTTGTTGCCGTGTTTTTCTCTCTTTTTTCTTGTTTTTTTTTTTTTTTTTTTTTTTTTTTTTGCGTTTCTCCTTTTCCGTTTTATACAGGAATGCTTACTTCTGCCTCCTCTATCGAAGCATGTTTATTTATGAGTTCGGGTGACATAATCACCATTGCACGCATTGCCGTGCTAAAATTGTGAGTAGTGATCCTTTATTCGAACGAGACGCTAATTTAATCTGTGAAACAAATCGAGGCACGAAAGAAATTTAAGGTTATGAAGAATTTTGTATGTTAACTTGAATTCAATATTGTTTTACCTACTATTTCATTATAATATCTAATAAATTTATCGTTAAATTTCTTTTATCAATAGCAGTAATAGTTATTTTAGAGAAAAATATGAAAAATATTAATTGTAAATTAATAAATTGGCATTTAAAAAAGGACTGAATTATAACTTTGCAATGTTGGCAAGGAATAATGTATGAATCGAATTTTCTTACTTAGATATACAGTTGAGAATTTTATTTAGGAAATTTCCTTTCAATATCGCACTTGGGACATTATTTTATACATTCGTACTATCTCGACTTTATAATATTCACATACCATCATCGCGATAATCGTCAGCGTTATTATTACTATTACAATTATCACCATCCTTTATTACTCACAACTTCTATTATATTATGAATTCATCTTGATAAAGATTGTCGTGATAATGAGTTTTGTAATTATTATCGGCTCGAGACATATTTTTGTGATATAGGAAAGTTGTTAAGCCTATTGTAAATTACTTTGATAGTAATTTTTAAAGTAAAAAGATTTACCCATACGTAGCCCTATTTTATAAAATTCCCGGACTTTTTCAGGCTTACAGAGATAAACGCTTTATCGTTCGTACCGTATGACGAGTTGAAAAAGAAAGAAAGAATGAAAAAAGAGTGGCTGTTTTTATAGAAGGAGAAAATCGGATTAGTCTTGGAAAATTCAAGGGGCTTCGGCTATCAAAAATCCGATGAAAAAAAGAAAACTTGCCCACGACTAGACGCACGCCTAGGCGATATCGCTTATTCGCGAGTAGAGGTGGAGAAGGGGGTGTGTCTCATTCGGGCGAACGTCCGAGTCGCGCTTACGTAGCCGCTCCATTCGCGACCTCCCGCGGTGTGATTGGTAGCGGCGATACGTCATTTTTTATGTCTCAACGCCTGCTGCCACTCGATAACGTGCGCCGAACCATTTTCTTTTCCCTCTCGAAGGTCGGGGGATGAAACCGCACGGAAGCGCCTTCCCCTCTGACTTCGAAGTTCAAGGGTTGACCGGCCATAAAGGATAGAGGCCATAAAGGAAAAGGAGATGAACGAGAGAGAGAGAGAGAGAGAGAGAGAGAGAGAGAGAGAGAGTTAGAGAGAGTTAGAGAGTTAGAGATTTGCGAGTTGCGAGTGGATTGGTTGTCGTAGGGATCGCTTTGCATACGATGATCTGCCTATTGCGCCTGCGCGCTTTGTCATTTGTACCGAGGGCGCTTGTAACTCCTCTTCAATGAATCGAGGGTTGAAATTAAAAAATGGAGAATGCACGAATTGTTCATTGGCTGAAAGGGTGACTTTAAAGGGTGGGATTATACCCAAGGGACTCAGGCAAAGGAAAATTCAAAGTAAGTTATTGGTGGAAGAGTAATTCGTATAAAATGGTCTTACAAACTTAATCTTTGTTGTTTAAAATGGCGGATAATCTCTTGATCCAATAAATTTACTTTTAATTTTATTAATTTAATTTAATTTGTTTTTAAATGACAATTTAGCAATAAAAAAAGATGACACTATGAAGGCATAATTTTCCTTTTTTTCGGTATAAATGTATTTTCTCTCATTTTCTAGTATTTATGTGCTTGTTAAAATATTTAAAAATATTTAAATACTTTTTACATTTTAATCATATTTTTGGTTCTTCCCCACCGCCCCCGCTACCGCGTTTTCTTTTTGCTCGATAACGTATAACATATTATAACAACTCGATAACATATTAACACAATTGATGCAAAAATTTAATGAGTTTTTAAAATGTTCAAGTAATTTTGAAACATGTTGTAACGAAGTGTGGTTTTTTTTCGTTTTCTCTTTCTTCTTTTTCTTCACTAAAAATATATAAGATTGGTTACATTAGCATAAAGACAAAGAGCAAAAGAATGAATATTCTCCGAGAATGAGTATGTGTGAAAAATAAGGGAGTACCCCTCTAGAAATAAAGTCCATCGACAAAATCAAGCCGATCTTAGCGAGGATATCTTCTATTCTACTAGAAAACTTCGCTTCATTAAACCCCGGCGATGTTTATTCACGAGCGGCGTATTGACAAAGTCGCACAACGAAAGTGCAAGCGAGAGGGAGAAATGTGTCAGGCACCCGGGCACGCTTGATTTATACCGGTGATCGTACATGAACGCTCCTGCGAGATTTGCGCGCCCGTTAATTCCGTCAGTTAGGCTGATTGTCAATGTTGGCATTGTTGCCGTAACTATGAGTGTTGGCGCGATTTGGGTAAACTAACGCCGCCTAGAACGAGTGGATAAAAAGCAGAATGCTTCCGGCAAGAAATAATGATGAATTTGGCAGACGAACGGAGCGAGACAGAGAGAGACAGAGAGAGAGAGAGAGAGAGAGAGAGAGAGAGATGCAGATAATGATTTAGTTTGTCACTGAACTTAAGCAACATTGCAATAGCAATAGAAGATACTGGTTGGAAGTAGTGAGTAACAATTATAAATACATAATGCCGCTTTGTTTGCTTTGTTACGCTCAGATTACCAATTTTCCAGTGTTATATGCTTAGAACTATATGTCAGCCTTTGTATAAGGCGGCTTTATCTCGTGCAGTTACATGTTTTTGCGTAATTGAACTTAGGAACTCCATGTTTATTATATTAATTATACGTAATCTACATATGCGCAGGCGCTTGTAAAGTAGTCAATCATTTGGACTTAATGCGCTCTCACATATATGTAGACTCGTAGAGAACACGTGTGCACGCTTTATTATGTAATGCCCATTGAATCTAAAAGATTTAGTGAAATGTAGGGGAAAAAAAAACAAGTTAAAAGAATAATAATATAACGAAAAATCTTAACAAAATCTTTCCAACTTGATAAGCACTAAAGTATAATTATTCTATATTGTTTGAAGATTGAAAATCAGATAGAACGATAATTTAATTACTGAAAATATTCCTACATATCATTATCATTTTGATCGAACAGAATTTTTATAAAATACATAATATGAAATTTAAAATCTTCATAGTGTACTACAGTACTGTCCAAGCTTGTATGACTTTTAACATTATTCATAGTGCTTTGTAGTATTATTTGATAGAAGCATTAAAATTTGCACTATTATTTACATAAATAATAATAATAAGTACAAAACAACTTCAATTACTCTTAAATTGTATTATATTAATCGTCAAAATAACGAATATTGTAAAATAATTGACGTGTAATCCAATGTGCGGCTAACTTGATAATAGAGAAATAATATAATAAACGAAATAAAATTAAAATGAGAAAGTACGATTGTCGTATTGTGGGTAGGATGGAGAAAATCGTGAAAATGAAAGATTGCAATTGTCAGGAATGACAATGAAAGAGCGAAGTGAGATTGTATAAAATAACGATTAACGTGAAAAATTGAATAGAAAGTGTGGCTATGGTAATGTAAAGGAATAAAGAAAATACGAATGTAAGAAAGAGCAAGAGGAAAGGATCAGAAAGGGTACGGTATAAGGTGGATGGGAGTGAGGGAGGGAGGGGCGGGATCTAGATGGAGGTGAAACCGCGTTGAGGGTTGACGGTCGTGCGTTCGTTGGGGTGCCTAATGAAGCTAAATCCGTTTAGAATGAATACGATAGAGGGGCGGAAAAGGGATGGTTCGTTAGGCGGTTTGCTTTGAAACGATAACGCGTACTTTCCTAATTCGTCGGTGTGTCCCTCCTCCCATCCACCCCTGCGCGTGCTCACGAAGCTCAGCTGAGATAACGTTTGCTCGAAATTTTCTGACCCCGCTTCTCTATGTATACTTTTAGCTTTTCACATCCCACATTCCCATTCGCCATATTGCGCTCTGCTTGGCAATAGAATTGGAAATTACCGAGGGCTAGAGCATCGATTTTTACGCGAGATTTCGTCGTTTCGTATGCATTAGTAGGAAGAGGGCTGCTTTAATTTTACGGTTATTGACTAATACTTTTTGACGTCCTATTAAGCTGTCGATTATACTTTAATCTTCTCAGCAGAGCGTGATACAAAGAAAAATGTATTCACCTTTTGGCGAATGTACGGCAAATTTGGTGGTGGTGGTGGTGATGGTGGTGGTGGTGGTTGTGATGATGGTGGTGGGGCTTTTGTAAGTGACATTTTGTTGAAACGAGCAAGTATCGCATACATAAAGGCCAATCGTACTAATAACATGTGCTTTTAATGTGCCTCGCTAATGAATAAATATCATGAGAAATGCACTGATTTAATCGCCGTATGAATTAAGATGCGTTCATAATCATACGAATGAACATCGTATTTAAATTTATTTTAAATTTGACATTCGCGTGTGCTAAATCGTGCTTTAATCGTTGCATTTAATCAAAGTCACTTCCTTCGACAATGCGCCTATTACATTCGCGTTTACGCTCGCAGCTATTTTCTCGAAAATTTAATAAATCTTAGGCGTATAAGCAGATATTTACAATAAATAGATCTTAAGATTCATTCTTACCTCTTCGAATGCTCATAGATAACTTTCATAGACAGCGAATGAATAGTTCCTTACACAAATTGAACGTTAAATTTTTGAAAGAAATTTCTGCCGTCGAAATCATTAATAGAGATAATAATATACGTATACGTAGAATTATGACTAGTAAGAAACGGTTGGCGTAAAGCAAATCGCCGAATCAGCGAGTTCACATACTTATTCAGCTATCGATCGTTTTTCCATCTGCGAAATAATACGCTCGAGAGAGCAGGATTGCCCCACGAATGCCACTGTTCCCGATGGTCCAGCAGATGAGGAGGAGGAGATGGACCGTGGTGGAGATGGGGGTGATGGGGGTGATGGGGGTGATTGCCGTGGTGGTTGGAGTGGGGGGGGGGGGGGGGGGGGGGAGATGAGGGGTTAAGAGAGATTCGACAAGGATGGAACGGGAAGAACGTGGCGCGTTAGGAGACAGAGCCCCTAAATTCCACCTTCCTTCCGACATCACTGCGTGCATGAATTTCGACGGGGCGTCGGCGATGTCGACGTCGTAACTCGGAGATCGCGTGACCTGGACCCTGCGTCTCCTTTTCGCTCATGCTCCTGCATAAAAGCAACGTTCATCATTGGCACTTCCGACATCCTTCCTATCCCCTCCCCCCTCTTATCCCCCTTCACCCTCTCAACAAATCACCCCCATCACCCCCATACCCCTGTCACGACACCCTCATGGCCGTGGCACTTCGTTCGCTTTAATTGCAAGGGGTCATGTGTGCTCCTATAGCGGCTCCACAGCCGAAAACTCGGATGAGCTCCCGAATGTCGTTGGCAAAACGTACGATGCAGTCGAATGCCGACTGTCGCTAATCTAACGGACGACTCATGCTCCAACTAAATATTAGATTATCAAGGAGCCAATTCCTTATTTTGACACTTTTGTCAGGAGATTTTTCTCAGGTAATAATAATAATAATAACAATAATACCGTAATTATTGGATGACAAGTATAATTCACCATTGATCGGACGAATATTACAGAGCTTCGTTCCAATGAGCATTCGAATATTTTAGTTTAATCAATATTCTATATCTTTCACGTCCAACACCACGATTAATTGTCAATATTATAAATAAAAAATACAGTTACTCTAGCTTGAATTAATTTTAAGCGCTAAATTATTGTTAACGCATTCGCATACATATTTTACATATACGGCCTAACGATTTCTTCTTCAGTTTATTCTAATAATAATGTTTGAATTCATTTCTAATTATGATTATTGTACATAGAAGGAGAAGGTAAATTTAAAATAAAATAATCTTGAAAGATTTTCATGCATTAAGCAATTATCAGAGCATAAATTAAATCAATGCACGCAATAAAAGAAAATAAAAATAATAATAGAAATGAATTTATTTATTAATTTATAGAATTAATTTCAGCTCTTATGTTTGATATAACTTTAATACATATTATAAATTAAATAAATAAGCATTTACTTTATAATGTGTATTGCAAAGAATAATAAAAATTTATGAAGTTTCTTATCCGTATCGGACAATTTGTATAATATGAACATTTGCTTTGAAAAATATATCTATCTTTATCTTATGAGATTTAAGACATCCGAACAGCTACTACATATTAATGAATTTTAAATATTATAAAAGTATTTTTTATTTAATTACATTATTTTTTATTCAATTATATATCAACGCAATACTACCGCTTCAATTAATTCATGTTTAAAATTCAGTCGTGGTGCACTAAAATATTTAAAATGTAATAGGCTCTTGGATAGATTGTGGTATAGATATGTCAAATTTAAAGAAAAGAGGAGCAGAGAAGAAGAGGAAAAAATTAAGATAAATGAAAGATTTTACATTAAATGTATAATAGAGAAAATTTAATTTCAACGTTATGCGATATAAGATTCATGCATTAATCAAAGTATTTACAAGCGGTTGATATAAGCCAAGCACGATTTAATTAGCTTGAATATTGTTGTTAACTCAATGTTATTATTATTATTATTATTATTATTATTATTATTATTATTATTATTATTATTATTATTATTATTATTATTAATTACGTATATGCAGAAATGTGGCTAGATACGCGAGCGGCCGAAGTGGGAAGAAAATTTTGCTCATTCGTAATAATGTAATAATGCAATAATGCAATAATGAAGTAATGAAATAATTAAACATAACATTTTGATTAATAAGTTGTCAATTACTTTACTGTTTTTCTCTTTTCTATACGATTGTGTGTACTTAGGCAAAATTATCCAGCATTAACCGTACTTTCCTTAGCATTAATTTCGTTAAAATTTAAATTAACGTACAAGTCCCTTCGGACCTTATGCATTATTAGTGTCAATCAATATCGATATTCGTCTGTACATCGTATGAATTGCACAGAAGATAAGATAACTTTACCAAGGAGGATAATTTTCATAATTTTATCAGACTAAATTTTGATATAATAAAGAGCGCGTCAATTAAGTCGAATAATGATTTACTTTTCGGACGAGAGACAGCATTCGGTTAATAATAGATAATTGTGATTCAGGGCTGATTAGCATCAAAAGGCTCATGTTGTTGTAAACGTATAGGCATAAATATTATTATATATGATAAATGATACTTTTTACATAAGTAAGCTTTAAGTAATTATTCCATTTGGCACATAGTAGTAAAAATATACAAAATGATAAAACTTTCATATGGTATTTGCTTAGCTCGTGGTGCGCATATGATAAGTTCGTGCAATTAAACTCGAATGTCGGCAGTAGCGCAAGGCAGCCGCATTAAATATCTCAATGTACCCACGTTTCTTGGATTAGTATATAAAGTTCATAGCTTGATAATTTAGATATCAGATGCGATGCTAGATTAAATTTATTTATTAACATGATAGTGGATGGGAAGAGGGAAATGAGGGAGGGGTATGGGCGGTTTGGGGGGGGGGGTAGGGGGATTGATGGCGATAAATCTTAGGTATTGCCTTGGAAAAGGGCGCGATGAGGTTTCGCGGACAACTTCCTCTCTTCGTGTTTAACGTCGGTGGCTCCTATATCGCGACCCTCGCTCGCTCCTGACATACACACACACACACACACACACACACACACGATCGCCAATGATATTGGTCACACCTGGCAGCCCCTATCGCGCATTATGAAAATTCACTTCCTAAACATTTGCAGGCATTCGTGCTCGCGCTTGACCATTAAGGCCGCGCGGAAAGTAATCGGCCTCGGCGCCTTTCTAGCGCGGTTCTCACTCCTCCTTTGCATCTCTGCGCACGCGCCTCTCTATACCTATAATTAAAGTCACGTGCTAATGAGAGCTGCGGATGTGTGCATACGCAAAATTTACTATCGCAATTAGGGTTTGGATTATTATTGCTAACATCGTGCGGGTATTATCGGCGAGCATAGATCTCGGCTTTTTAGAGAATAAAGAAATATTTGCTTGTCTCGGATGGCTCGCTCATGATAATGAGCCTCGGGGAGAAGGAGAGAACACAATTGCAATGCCACATTACTCTCAGATTCTCAAGAATGCCCCGATGCTGCATTCGCATGTAATATTGCCGATTCAAGAGCTCGTTATTGAGCGTAACCGGAGCATGAAATTGAGTCTCTGCCCGACTTTATATATTAATTAACCCTTTTGTATTCGCATTGGAGGCATTTTAAGGCATTTTTCGTCCAGAGTTTGTTTATCATTCAGAGATTAGTCGAGAACGACTTTAAAGAGTACGAGACTCTTCGTTATATGCCAATACAAACGTTCATATTAGCATTGGTCAACATTTCTTATTCGTAATTTCGAAAGATTCGCAAGTTTCTTGTCGCGCCTGACCTCTTACGTGACAAACTTGTGCGACCAAGTCATTTGGATAAGTCAAATCAACATATCCAAGATTTTGTAATAAGCGTTTTCTGGCAGATTCTTCGATTAATGTGGCGCAGAATTATTCGAAGAGTTTGTTAAAATATTTCATATGCCGAATATAATAATAATAATAATAATAATAATAATAATAATAATAATAATAATAGTAATAGTAATAATAATAACGCGGTAAATTAACGGATTTTCATCATTTACAATGATAAACATTACTGGCTATAATGCCTCTACGAGTGAGCAGGAAAATAATATCGATAACATATCGGAGAATGGGAAGAAGAAAGTCTTTGTATAAATTAGAAGCGTACACCCGGCACACGTTTAGGTGGTTTTCTGGGCGATTTAAAAGCAGTATAATTCTAGAAATACATGATTCCAATGAAACACATAGTGAATAAAACAGCGATAAAAAATAAAAAGTTGAAAAGTGCAAAGAATTAAGAAGGCAGGAAAAGAAAAGAAGAAAACAAGAAAGCGATTGCAGCTTGCACTTGTACATTAATAGAAGGCGCTGTTTCTCAGCCACTTCGTTGTCCACTCTCGCCTTCACATCGTCGAGCACCCCCCCCCCCCCACCCCCCCCCCCCCCCCCCCCCCACCCACACCCACCACCACCACGCCACCCGCCATTTCACCTTGTCTTCCTAAGATCCGGAGAAGTTACTTTCTGCGTTTTCGTCTTCACCGACCGAGACTCTTCTCTTTTTCAGTTGCGTGAAAACCGCGCGCGAATCTCTTCCATGAAATTGCTGCGGTGCACCGAACGACGAGTGGCGCCGAGATTTCCTCAAAATTACTACCTTTTCAAAGAAGGCGGGGGAGAAGGGGGGTGGGGGGGGGGAACTCGATTCAGTAAATGCTTGTTACGAAATGACGTTAAGACTTTGCTCGACCGAGACAATTAACACTATTTGTTTATTTACGCAAGTTGACCTAGGCTTTTAAACAATTTTCCTATCTATTTGTTTTTCAGATCGATTATATCTTCATATTATATGTTTCGATATTCTTTCGCAGTGACATTATAAATAAAATGTTTATTTCTATTATTGAATGCTAATAATATCTTATGATTAAAATATCATTGAAGGTAATCAATATTTTGGATATTGATATTCATAATACTTCATTCTATGCTCATATTAACGAATGACTTTGCGGTATTACATGAAAGTAATTGTATTTAACCGTATTGTATGTATATGCCGTTAATTACAATTTTAACATTAATCGCTGAGTGTCTTTTGATATTGCAAATTTACATCTATATAGTTTGAGCTTTCATTTTCAAATCTCAAAGGCTACTTACAATATGGCCTACACCATACAAGATTTCATTCTTCCAAAACAGTTTTTCTAAATATTATAACATAAAATTAGCTGGCTTTCACAAAGTCATGAAAATGATCTCATCATATTATTATACATTACATCCTTTATTAAAGTTTCATTATATTTAGACGACATTTGCGATTTATTTATTTACTTATTCCCTTATAATACGATAATGGCTTCAAATTCTAATATAATTAACCTGCATTGCTTTAATAACAAAAATAAAATTGCAATCCCAAGGAAATATGCGATAATGTCACACTAACTTCTTAATCACCAAACATTTATCCTATTTGTTTCTTAATTCGGTTATTTATTATAATATTTATAAAACATTGTGTACAACTAGATCGTATTGGACTTTTATTCAAATTTCGCATAAATTTGATGAAATTATCGCATGAATTTGAATATACTTATCATGAATAAAACGATGACGTGTATACTTTCTCCTTCTTTTTTTTTTTTTTTTGTATTCAATGTAATTATTATAATATATTGGCTTAAAATACATGCTCAAATTGAAAAAATATTGAATAGGAGTAAAATAATGACGCTAGAGCGTTGTAACATATATTTATATATGGTACTCTTTCCTTATTTTTCTACATAAAAATGATTTAATGGAGTATTTTAAATTGTTAAGTTATAACAACGAAAAAAGACTCCTTGTATAATATGTATTTACATTGAAATGATTATTTATTCTAACGATACCATTAAGGCAAGGCAAAATAATTTAGTAGCACTTAAGCAATAGATACACCTCGTTTATCAAAGTTGTACTAACCGCTCAGATATGTTCATTATCTTATATGATTTTCTTTCACATACGCATATTTGGTTTGATATACGTATATAATGACTATAATGAAGCATACGATTGTAATTCATTCTCACGGAGCACGCAAATCTACATCGTTAGTTATTCTTTTAATGAATTTGCATTCGGATGTTAACAATCGGACAATAGAGATTCTCACTTAGGCGCGCGTGTGCGTGCACGCGAGTAAGAGAAAATTTATATTGACTTATTGCTATAATAAAATGCTATTTTTTGAATACTCTACCACAAATTATGAGTAGCTTAATTTACCATTATTAATAGTATAATTAATTAATCATTATACGATGAAATGTTTATTAAAAGATAGGATTATTTAATAGATAAGGGACATAAAATTTGGTAGAACGGAATCTCTATATTTATTTACAGATATTTCATACTTGGATGTATCGTGCCCGCACGTTTAGCCGGAATATTAAAATACGAATGAATATGCAATGAAACAGGCACGGTATTACTCATTGTATGCATAATTTTCTTTTTTAGTCACATAAAAATAATATACTTGATAATTATTTTAAACATGCCTCGGTACATATTTCAAACTAATTTAACATACTTAATCATTAAACTTGCATATCAATTTGACGCTGAGTTCCTCGTAAATTTCTAATTACTATGAAACAATTCTTATTAAAAATCTTATTTTCAATTTACCTTTAATATAACAAATGTTAGAAAAATATTCTGTACGTTCACGCATTATTAATTTATTTCAAATTAAATAAATTCTAATTAAATAAGTTCAGTTGAATTACATTTTGCATGAAATATTTTTGTATCGCCTTAGGTCTATATATCCATGAAATATACATTTCTCTCTTTTTCTTCAATTAATTATTATACCATTAGATGGTATTTGCTCGTGACTATTTAAACGATTAATCGATGAAATTAAAGGAACCGTTAATAGACAGGAAATCCTTATTATAATTATTGTTTATAAATTTGCCTAGATATCATTATTAAAATATATAAACGGAACATTGAATCAACGTTATTACTATTTATAATATGTAGAAAGTAAAATAAATTAGAACTCAGTAAATAACTTAATACATAAAGTAATACATTCATCATAAAATTACACGTACGCCGGTTAATAAAAAAATTTCTCCTGACGAATACACAGACTTAATTAATTATAGACGATTAAGACCCATTTAAAAAACTTTTACCAATCTAAATTCATTAATTAGACTTTTCAATATTACAATGCTAGATTCGCGACTAAGGAAATAAATGCCTCTACGTTGAAATATGCTCTTATAATACCTCAACACTAACATTTTCAACACTAACAATAATATTGATAAATAACTAAGAAATTTTCATTAAGAAGTTGACATTATTTTTAATTGGTGCCCAATAGCTCAATAAAACCCCCAACATTATTGCAAAGATGTTAGAGATGTGTAGGTGATGGGAAATTTAAAATTTCTTTATAATATAGTGGGACTTAAGTAAGCGGAAAGCACGCTATAATCTACAATAAAAGCAAGCCGCCGAGTTTCTCAGAAAAATTGTAACGACTATGGAACCATTTTATTCTTATTTTAAATTATAATTATTCGTCTTAAAGGAGGAAGCTCATTATAATGAGGAATCTTTTAAAAGATAATATAAAATGATGTTTTAGGCTTTTTAAAATGTTTTGTACTTTCTCTTTAAAAGACTATTTATGTAAGGGGAATTTTTAAGCCTGTAAAAATAATATTATATCGTCAATGAAATTAATTTCAATGCGATATCATTAATTCTATATGTTTATTCACAAAACACTCAACTTTCGTATTATTAAAGTAAAATTAATATTATTTCCACGAATCTTGTATGTAATTTAAATACAAAAAATTGGGAGCCAGTATACTAATATATCGATTGTTAAAAATCAATTGTAAACAATGATTCAGTTGATATAATCAGAAGACTTTTAGACGTTGAATATCCGATTTCTTGCAGATTTCAATAAAATCATAATTTTAATACACCATTCTATGTAGTTTCAGTTATAAATTTTCCACAATATCGACTATTGTTTGGTAGCTCTATATTAAAATTCAACTGATTAAACCGAATATTGTATTATCGTATTTTTACGGAGAATCAATAATACATTCTAAACAAATAGAATCTCATGTATTCCTAACAATAATTAACGAACATCAATAGCTATTATATTCCCGTATTATTATTATTTAAATGTTATCGCAATATGTATCGTAATTTTTATTATGTTATACGTAATGTGCATTTATTGCATTTTTTATTTTTATTTATACATTAACTGTAATGTAAATTTATCTATATATTGCTAAGTTATTATTGATAGAAAATGGCCTATTTAATATGTTGAGCGAACAGCAATTTCAGTTTATTTTCTGCTCAACATTTACCACGTTCAAGCAGCCTTTTATTCTTACATTACAATCATTATTATCATTATCATTATCATTATCATTATCATTATCATTATCATTATCATTATCATTATCATTATCATTATCAGTTATTATTATTATTATTATTATTATTATTATTATTATGATTATTATTATCAGTTATTGTTGTTGTTATTATTAGTTATTGTTCTTTTTATGATTATTTTTGGACGGTGAGCACTGGAGAACATAATAAATTTCTAATGGGGAAGAGTATCTCTTATGTAGAGTGAGTTTCGTGAAATATGTGACAGATTTTAAAAACATAATATTGTCGTTTGTACATTTTTTAATGTTTTTATTTACCGCTAATAATCATTGAATAATAATCGAAGTAACTTTAATATTTCTCAAACTAAATGAATATAAAAGAGATAAGAGTTGTGCTTATAATATTAAAAACTATGATAATATTAATAGCGTTAAAATTCAAGTTAGCTTTGAAGATGTGTAATTATAATTGGAAATAATAGCTCGCTCTTGCTACTATGACAACGAGAAAAATAATTTTACCGAAAATAGTGGCGAAATTATACATTATATTTCTAGAGTCCGAAAAAAATCTATAAACCTTGCCGAAAGAATACGTGCCTTACTTTTATAAGAAAGGATCGCATGCACTTGAAAAAGTCCTAATTTTAATGTTGTATTTCGAAAGTAGTCTTCGTGGGGTTCAAAACCGCACACTTGCATCGTTTATTTTAATAACTCAATTATTGCATGGATTATGTGCCTGTAACATTCGAACGAATGGAGTAATTTGGCAGAGGCGCGTTTTTAACGCCCGAGCGATGGCGAGGAAGGGCCGGGGTGGTGGGGTGGTGGGGTGGTGAGGGATGATGGGTGAGAGTGGGGTGGGTTGGGGTGGGATGGTGCCAACCTGTCGAGGCCCCATTCGAATTATCCTTGGTGTTTATTCGAAGGAAGTTTAGAGCCGTCGTAAAGGGGCAGCATTAAGAAGGTAGAGATGGGACGGCGAGGGTTGAATCATTCGCAGAACTAGAGGCTTCGTTCGTACGAAAGGGATGAGAAGGCAGGGAGCGGAAGGTGGGTAGCGCGACTGCGCACCACCTCGTGGATGGCGCTGCTGCCGGGGCGCGAGAATCCGCGAGGGAGGCCCTGTAGTGGGGGCCACCGGGGGATGTAAATGGCACCGTGATGTATCGGATCGATGCGCCGGCGGCAACAGCATCCAGACGTGTGCGTCCACCCCCGCCTTACTACGCGACCTGAAAACGTTTACCTTTTCCGGCTAATGGGGGTCTCAGGACTATCCGCGCCGTTCTCGCGAGCTTCTTTCTTACGTGCATGACTTTTGCCTGAAACTGGATTGGTGCGCATCGTTGCTTTGGCGCGAATCGAGCTAACCGATCATTTGCTCGTTCGCCAATAGTATTTCTCGTTATAATATTTATAGTTGGACCTTGAGCTGTTAATTATTATATCAGAATTTTTTTTTACGACAATCAGGTAATTCGAATGTATGGCTCTCTTAAATGGCATGTCATGGTTTGAGTGCTGGAAGACATTAATTATGTTGAAGCAACGCGTCTTGATTTGTGATAAGTAAATATGTTTATTAATTGTAGATGAACGATGAGCGAGCAAACAAATGAGAATCTTTTAGATAGGAATGAATGCGCAATTACGAGTTAATTATGAGTCACCTTTTTTTTTTTTAAAAAAAATCATGGCCAAAAAAACCCAAGTAATCTTTGCTGTGAATATGTTTTATTGCAGTTTAACATAGAATATGAAGTTTAATTACTTTAGAAAATCTGCATAGGTTAAAGTAGGGAAATTTGAAATTAATTTTATCGAATGTAAGAAGGTAATCTCGCCGATCTAAATTGCTATATTATAAATAGTTTAGCATAATAATATAATATATATTTAAAATATATGTAAGGATTAATTAGGCCAAATGATAATGTCAAAGATACGTAGCAATTTTGTAAAATAATATTTCCATAAACATCACAGAATTGTGAATGTGTGTATGTTGAATGTTGAAAAGTGGAGCGCAAAAAATATTTTACTTCAAGCGTAATTAATTGGCTTTGTACAATAGTTTGGGACTAAAATTGAAAGTCGCGGGTAAAGATGACGTAGCTCTCAATTGTCATACAAATTCCTCAAATATCCAATAAAATAAATTTATCACCCTTGGCTTGATAAATGATATAACAAAATCATAGCTAGACGATCTTTAGTTGACGTAAAATTCTGTTGGTCGCACAAGTGCCAATAAAGTCATGGTCACGCAGGCTCTCGAAAGCATCGGATAAAGGAAAAGGCTCAATCTATCACAAGGATACATAAAGAGCAACGACGACAATGCTATGCATGTATTATATATTCGTGTCTTCACGCTACGTAGGCACGTGCATTTGATAACGGGTTCACGTGGTCGCGCGCTGTTAATAAATTAATCATAACGTCACAGACCATATATTTCACGCAACCGCGATACGCGAATTTTATCGCTTACTTACTCATGTATATGCCAATGTAAGTACTTGGTTTTTTGTTTTGTCCTTCTTTGTGTGGGCAGGTGGTGCACGTTGTACCTTACAGCATCATCACAGACGGGGGTGCACGACCGTCGTAAGCGAGATCGAATTCATTCTAATTACGTGGCAATTATTAGATAGAATCTCCGCTATTACAAAGGCCGCTAACTTTAATTCCATCTTACTCCTTCGTTCTCTCACTCGGCACTTGTTCCTACTCGTTTCCACTCTTTTTCCAATGCCCCGTGTGTAAGTGCACACAAGTGCATTATTCGCATATATCGACGAATGGGGGCATTTGTAGGTGATGAACTAAGGACTAGTGTCCTTTCCATTTATGGCTGCCCGTATGAGACTTTTACTTGGCCTTTGAACAAATGTTCTGCCCCAACGCACTTATTATCATTCCTTGACTATTTCGTCGAGCATCCTTGCACTATTATTTCAAACTATTCTTTCTGCTACACGAACTTTAGTTATACATATGTCTTATATTAAGGACCTTATACACTTACTAATATATATATATATATATATATATATATCGTCGTTTAATGTAGATAAAAATACAAATATATGCTTTATAATTTTTTATTTTTCTAATTCTTATATTTGCTTATTAATTTCATATTTATAACGAGTAAATTAAACAAGTTTATTGCAGTTTTCGTGCATACACGTCACAGTTGTTCTTTTGATGCAAATTATCTAAGCTCATCTTCTTCTCTATGAGTTTATATGTTCTCATCATGTTAGAAATTTTTATTAAACATGATTATTCGAGAATGGCTATATAATACTTTTTAAACACTTACTTACTCTTAATCGAATATTAGATATGTATATGTAGTTAATAATAATAATAAAATGATTATAATGAATGAATAGGTATTTAAATACAAGAACTGTTGAAACATTCGTCATTATTAAATTCTATTTCTTTAATTATTTTAATATCGTTCTCCGAGTTTTTCGATGATCGACTCAATAGAGTCTAAACATAATAAAATAGACCTTCAAGATTAAATTAATTGACAAAAAAGTCTGGAAGACTAAATTTCGAATGGCTCTTGAATCTTCCTTTGTAAAAATAGCCATAAAAGAAAAGTTTTAGTATTTTTTCCAGTTGGAAATTTAACAAAACACCCGTGTCGAAGGGCGCGCGCACACGGGTTCTTTGTCTCGAGTGTTCGGATCCTCGAGATAGAGGCTAATTCCATGGTTGAACCCCCAAGGAATGCTCGATAGAGGATAACAGTGAGAGGGAGGGACGGGAGGGATGGCGGGACAGGGGGCGGGGAGGAGCGAGAGAAGGAGGACTCGAGCTCTCCCCGCGCGACTATTTTCTTCCACCCGTCGTTCTTGCCGATGTCGTTGTCTTCTTCTGTGCGTCGCTTCTCATCTTCTTTTCCTTCTTTCGCCTTTCTGGGTACTTTGATGTTCCTAATTTGATTGAAGGAATTCAGGGAACGGCTCTCCTAACTTCGTCTTTATTGATTGCTGTTTTGTTCAGTAACGCGGGTTGCGCTTTCTATTTTTGTTATTTTTTTTTTCTGTTGCTTGGTTTTGCTTCTCTCTCGAAATACTATTGAATGATTAGAGCGATTCTTCTATTTTGTTCGATAGAGCATTAAATAGTTTACTCGTTTTTTAAAAATCAACGACATTTCGATTTACGTACGTAGTTGTGTAAAATATTGCACAGTTTGGGAGTTGGTTCCTTTATCATCATTCATGGCTTTTTAAATCAAAATTTTTATAATGAAATTTACTTTTAATATCCTCATTCTTCAATATTATATATTTCAAACATTGTAGTGCAACCAAGTTTATGGTTCAATGCTATAAATAGTTTAATTTATTTTCTCTCACACGAGATAAATAGATATAAAATTGCATTTTAAAAGTAGAAATGTTCATTTTGTTCTCACGCATTTGAAAAACATAATTTGTAGTTCACGAGATTTATGATTTATATTCACAGTTATAATGATGGACATTTTTTCTATGAATTAATTACAAAATTTTTCCTATAATTTTAAAATAAATACTTTGCAAAGCACAACTTATTGAAATATAATTTCTTCAACGCTCGACATAAATATTTCTATACATTCATTTAAATTTTTGTTTATTATAACTATTATATACTTAATTTTATTATCTATCTAAAAACGAGAATATTTTTTTAAAGCTACTACACCATAAATTATAGATATAATATAATATATTTTATTTTCATATAAGGTAGTCTAACTTAATGAAATGTTTTATCTCACATTACAACACATTACGAATTTTTATAATAAAAAACAAAATTATTCATACATCATGTAAAATCTTCATATAATTTTTATATTAAATATTTTATAATTACAATGCAGACTTATTCGAGAGCTATTTAACCAAAAATTCCATCAATCATAAAATAATTGTATTTAATGTTGTTATATTGTTTTAATTTGTATTCAGGTATTATGTATAATTTCAAGTAATTTTTCGAATTTTTCGAATTTTTGATAACTAGTCAGAGATTTTAGTAAGCTTACTTACTTGAGATTTTTGCTGAATAGATGAAGCTGCATGAGATAAAAAAAATGAAATATTTGGAAAATTTTTCTTCATTTTCTTTAGAGTTTTCTTTCATTGAAGGATTTTATATGCATATTGAATACTTAAGTTCTGAAAAATAAAATATAAAATAAAAAGACAGTTGTTATGATATGTTTCTTAAGAATTGTAATTAATTGTTTAAGTCATTTAAATATTATTTATTATCTGAAATAATATGTTCATATACGAGAGATTGTGAAATATTTCACTATTATCGGACGAGAAATTTATGCTCTATACATTTCTAATGACTTACAAGCAATATTATATTCCAGAGAAATTATCAGCAACTTTTACAAACATTTATTATATAAATAGTGTGACTAACATCATGTGAAATTATGAAATATTTCCTGTGTAAATTTGTAAAGTTTTCAAACGGAAATTATTCAGTACACGATAAAAAGTAGTAAATGCAATAGTAAATACATTAGTTCGCATTCTTACAAACTAATCAATTGCAAATAATTAACTGCTTAATATGTTTGTATTAATATTATTAATTAAAATTTTATCGCATGAAATTTATTATAAGTAATTTATTATTTTTAACGTTTTCTTTATTACATTATTATTTCTCCTTTTATGATTTTCAATGCGTCAGACTCTTAAGAGCATCCGAATAATTTTGCCCTTTCTATTGTATATCAATGTAAAGGAGTCCGCTTCATGATAAATAATATGTTTGACTGTATAGACGACTTATTCGCTGTTATATCATCTTTTTTGCTTAAGTAAATTTTCAAAACTGTGTAAAAAAAATAAGCATATTATGTGACTTTAGCAATTGAATTAAAAGATGTTAATAATGTCAATTTCCTTAAATTTTTAACTTAATTGGAATATTAGAATACATGTCTCGTATGGGTTACTAGTAACATTTTATGAAAAATAGATAAATTGTAATATCAATAGCATAGTAGTTAAAAAAAAAAAAAAAAAAAAAAAAAAAAAGCAGTCAGGTAATAAACATTTAGAATGTATATAAAATATTTTACATAAGTGACATATGTAAAAAAAAAGTTTTTTCATAACTATAAGTGGATATTTCAATTTCAAGTTTGTTCAATAACAATAGATTTAAATGCTAATATTATAAGCTATTAATAAATGATTATATATTTAAAAATTATAAAAATTAGTATTAATTGCAGATATTCTTTTTATAAACTTATATTACAATTATAATTGATTTTAAATTTGTGTTATGTAAATTTTTTTTCTTTTATCTTGTTTGAATAGCCGAGGGAATAAAAATTTTAAAAAATTTTTTGAAATATGTTTTTAATACTATCATCGAGTAGAAATACTTTTTGTTACTTTAAATTATTCAAATTTATATAATATTAATATCGAGAATATTCAGATGGTCGAATGAACCAAAGTTTCTTCATACATTCTGCATAATTAATTTTTTTTATTTATTTGCAGGCATTAAGTTATTTTATTTTCTAATTTTTCAGTTGCATAAAAATATAAGAGAAGACGGCGTATCTTAGAAGTCAAAACGGCGGAGCGTTCTATTCTAATAAAAGAAGTTATATCTAGGGCTTCTCTGTCACGAAAGAAGCAATTTTTTCGCAGGCGAACTTCGATACGCGAAAAATTAATCGGGAAAGCTTGACTTGACTTATCGATATCCAATATCCATTTATCCGTCTTTTGGCGACCTCGAAAAGAGACAGTCCTAGAGCGAAAGGGTCTAGAAGGATATAGAGAAGGCTAGAGAGCTAGAGAGAGCTAGGGAGAACTAGGGAGAGAGATAGAGAGAGAGAGATAGAGAGAGAGAGAGAGAGAGAGAGCTAGAGAGAGAGAGAGAGAGAGATAGAGAGATAGAGAGTGAGTGTGAGTGAGTATGAGGTTGGGGGTTTGGCGATGTTTTTTTTAGAGTAGACCACTCGCGATAAGAAGAAACGCGCGGTCTTCTGAATGTGTATGATGAACAGAAGAATAAGAAGAAGTAAAAGAATAAGCAGCAGCAGCAGAAGAAGAAGAAGAGGAGAAAGAGGAGGAAGAAGAAGAGAAAGAAGAAGAGAAAGAGGAAGAAGAAGAAGAAGACGAAGAATGATGGCGGGAAAGGGGGAAGATTCTGCCTAGACGGTCGGTATCTTATCGCGAGGCAGACGTCCGAAGCAGAATCTCCGACTTGGACACGGTTTATACGTATCCCTGCATTATACCTATGTATGTTGAAGGAAAATATATCCGGCCAGATGCATGTACGTCGATATATGTTATATCGACTGTATTTACTTTCGCGCGTATACACGTAAGCGGGCATATGCACATGCACGGATACAGATACACGTGACCACGTAGGGCATACGTGTCCATATTATAGTTGGAGAGATATTGAACCGAGTTTCATGTTCTCTCCTCACCCTTTTTGCTTCCTGCATGCTGCGTAGGACGTGTAACCTCTGGCAAGAGGAACATTCGTGAAAGCTCTTTTTTTTTTTGTGAAATACCGCAGCGAGGAAAAATCTTGAGGAAAATAAGGAATTTCAAAAACGAATACACAAGTTTTCGATTCCTTTTTAAATTCTAATCATGGTTTATTTCTTATGTATAAAGAGATAAAAATGTTGTTCAAATTAACATTCAAAATTAACATCAATGTACGTGTGTATATATATATATATATATATATATATATATAAAGTTATAATGATACATTTTTTGTACGTTTAGTAGTGCTCTGTACGTTCATTTATATAACCATATCTTTATGTTCAAAACTGTAAACAGTAAGCTTAAGAACATTTTATAATACGCGCTCACAATTTATATGTATGAGAATAATTGATACGGATCATATTTATTTTAATGGCGTTGCTGTAAATACTATAAATATCAAGCCCAATAAATATAGAGTTAGGTCGGATTGCTTTCTTTTTCAGTCTGTCATACATTCCAACATGTTGTCATATATTTCATATTGCCACTATAAACTTGCTCGCATTAAAGTTAAAAAATTCCCCGAGTAATGTTGTTCATTATTCTAAACTTTAAATATTAACAATTAGTCCTTTAACGTTAATCCAAAATACATTGTAAATATTGATAATGTTTATAAATTTTCAACTCCGAGAACAATGGCCGTACACATTGACGTGAGAAAAATGGAAAGGATAAGAGACGCACGGTTTTCCTCAGGTAAGGGATTCTTACTCGTGATCTTCCGTGTAAGCGACGAATGCTCTTTAAACTTAGTTAACGATGCTTACACGCACTTTCTTTCACCAGTCGTCTCTCTTCGTATCATAATCGTAGCTGGGATTCGGATAGAGAGTTACATACTTGATGTTAAACAAACAATTTTAATGAATGCCGGTAAATAATGATTAATCAATTAAATTAATCTTATATTACCTGGCTTTAATAAGACAACAATAAAGAAGAATGATAAATAAAATGATAAATAAATAAATATAATAAATAAAATAAATAAAAGATAAATAAAAGATAAATAAAATGAATAAATAAAGTGCGATTATTCATGCTCCAATAGAAGCTTGAAATAATCGATTTCGTTGCAATCTCATGAGAAATAAAATTTCATATTTGTGTACGCATGCAATTTCTATATGAAAATCCGTCATAATACTTTCATAAAACATTCGACGAAATAAATCGTATACATTGGTGGTGGTGGTGGTGGTGGTGGTGGTGGTAGTGGTGGTGATGGTGATATCTATATAAGAAGCGATATGTTTGCTCATTTCAGCAGAAATCAAAAGGATCTGTCGGCAAGGAGAGTTGCGCAGGACGATGAAAGGCGCAATGGCGAAAGAGGCGAGAAAGAGATGTATTTAATTTAACGAAAACATACGATCCTGATGACATTTCCCCGCATTCAACGAGTTTTCTTTTATTCATCGCCGGGTCGTAGGCAGGCACGCGCACGCGCGCATACGTGTGCAGCCGAGAGAAGAGAAAAGACGAAGGGTCGGCTGCTCCTAATCTTCGACGAGGGCTCTCCTTGATAAGGATAAGTCCGAGAGCCAGGCCTAAGCATGCACGAGAAACTCTCGAGGTCTTCAGTCTTCCCTTCGAACAATCAGTGGCCGAGTAATGTCCTTCAGCCCCTTTCGTTCTTCTTTTACTTCAAGGCGTCGCGGCGCATCGCCTGCAGCGGTCATTTTCGGCTGGCGGGGGCTGGGGGGGGGGAGACGAGAAAAGAAAGCACTCGCAATCGCATTACTAATGAGGGTGTGAGGGAGAGAGAGAGAGAGAGAGATAGAGGGAGAGAGAGAGATATAGAGAGAGAGAGAGAGAGAGAGAGAGTGAGAGAGAGTGAGTGAGTGAGTGAGTGAGAGGGAGAGGGAGCTTTGAGGTACGTAGGACTGGTGCGAGAAAGAGATGGATCGTCATATCGGTATGATAGAAGGCGGTGATCTTGCCGCCGGAAGCGCGTCGCTTGGATAAATTCGGAGGAGAGGAACCACCCTTAAGACTAGGCGGCGACGCCTGTGTACGTGCGTAACTACATTGGTGTGCGGCTGGATTCTTAGGGAGTTACGTGCAGTTGATCAGACCCCGATTATCGATGATTTCGTTTACCGCAAATGGAAAAGCGGTCGAGTGCGACCGAGACGGAGATGAGTAGGGATAGATAGAGACCTGGCTTTCATCTATGAGTGAGTTAGAGAGAGATAGAGAGGGAGAACGAGGGGCGGGGGTGGTGGTGGTGGTGGTGGTGGTGGTGGTGGATGAAGTAGAGGAAACTGGTCCTCGTAGATAAAAATACTATCACTTTCCTCCCTTACTTCTTTTCGTCGTCTTTATTTGCGAGATGAAGAATCATAAAAAGAGACAGCGTAAACGAATTTTGCCGAGTAACGAGTCAGATTTTTTTTATCGTGACACTTGCACTTTTACATCCACTATTTTCATTGCTCTTAGTTTTAAGGATTATGATTCGATAAAAAAAAAAAAAAATGATCTCTTTATTATTTGATTGCTAACTATCTAATTCTATTATATTTTTATTTCGATTATAATACGCTGTTGGAAACTCGTCTCGATTAGTTTTTCTACCATTGTAAATTATTTTCAATGCCTTGTAAATTATTTAAAAACGATTAATCTCAATGTACGAATTTTGAAAATAATTTTTTATTATTTAAAAAGTAAATAATTAATATAGCGATTGAAAATATATCGATACATCGTTGTTTCATATCGAGCAAATATTTCATAAATATAAGTAAATTAATTTATCTTAAAAATTTCAAAATTAAAAAAATACTTACTATGCCCAAGTGTTTTAATTGAGTTGGAGTGCAGTAGTCTATTGTTATTAATTTTCATATTTTTGTTAATTGTTCTATTAAGAAAATTGTAATAATTTACTTAAATATACTTGAACCATTAAAAATATGTCAGACAAAATTTCACAATTGAACAATTTTATCTTATGAGAACTTATTTTCCGTTATATTAAAAAAAAAAAAAAAAAAAAAAAAAAAAAAAAAAACTTGAGATTATAAAGGAAAAGGAAGGTAAGAAAATGTTTTTATAAAATATATTGAGTTGCGACTCCAAAATACATGGATACGATCATACACGATATAGAAGGTAAAGTAAACGATAAGAATAAAGAAATTAAATTAAAATAGTAAATTAGTATGGTGCAATAATAAGTTTTGCGAAGGGCATCATTCACGATATATTATTACTCAAGCTGAAATGCAATAAGAAGATATGTTTGGAGAAGAAAAATTTTTACGTTCGCAGTATCAGCGAATAAGATACAAATTGCAAATATACGCCCGTCAGTTTCCTTAAGATATAGAAGATAATACGAAGGACTTGCGATTGTAAATAAGTTGTCGTGTTCGCGACAGGCCGATCAATGGATTTTGTGGTGGGAAAAAGGTAAGCAATAGATCGCGCGAACAAAGACGGCCGTTTATGCGGAGTCTTGGGACATCTCACAACCGAATGTCGTTCAACCCTCCGCCGACGGCACTTTATGCTCACTCGGAAAATCCCTCGCGGCCCCTGCTCAATCATACGTTATTTTCGCGTCCCCGCGATGCCCTGCCACCCTCATCATCCACCCACCCACGCGGTTCCCAATCGTCAGGGCCTCTGTGTTTTCTTTCCGACTAGCCCGCTCCACTACGACATCTAATCGCTCTGTAAACGGCGTTTGGATTCCGAGCGAAAAAGGGTTTACTCATGCCCGTGTCTTTTCTTCTTACTCTTCCTCCATATTTCCTGCGCTTCATTCTCGCTCAGACACCGCTCTTTCTTGCCCTTTTCTTTGTCTTTTCCCATTGTGTCTCGGAAACTCGAGCTCCTGTTGTCGCACTCCTTTTCTTTCCTTTCCTTTTCATTATTTCTTTCCTTCTTTTTCTTGTTTTCTTGTTTTTTCATGTTTTTTCATTTGTTTTTTTATTTGTTTTTTTTTTTGTTTTTTTTTTTTTGTTTTTTTTTTGTTTTTTTGTTTTATTTGAGCGACATTAGTCACGGTCTAGTTTCTGTTGATGTTCGTGACTTCGGTAAGGGTTGACTTCGATAATTACATAGCTACATTAAGATTAAAATTGATTATTTGTCGCGTACTGTGAGAAATGAGCCGACAAATGATATAGTCGTTGCTAGAGAAGAATATAATTAGTAAAAAATTACTATATTTAATTAGAGTAATGCTTAAATACCTTTTTATAATATTTTATTCATTTTCTCGCTAGGATGATGAAGAATTTGGATATAAATGTGATAGTTTGGATGAATAGAGTCATTGTTACATTATATCACTTTATTAACTTATCAAATGTGACGGACAAATATTTCTTGCATTTTAATTAAATTTTAAACTATCTTCCCTTAAATATAATAAGCTTCGGATACTTCGTACGAAGGTATGTTGTATTTATTTAAAAATGTAATTTATTTAAAGAGACGTCAAATATTTGATTTACAACATTACCTTCGGACACGACTAATTTCTACGTTATCCTAATCAATTTTTTTACTCAAATATAAGGAAAGGAATTGTTACAATTTTCCTATTATAGGATATTTTTACAGAGCTTGGCAAAACAGGGTTGGCAGTAAAAAACACATAAAATTATCAATAAATAATATAAATCAATATATATGACAAATGAATAATATTTATATAATATTAATAGAATATTTCGTTATTCCGCACAATGATGAGTAAGACTCATAGTATAGTGAGGTATTGTATAAAAATTTTGATCTAACGTTTTCCCATTAGAATTAATAAAGAAATTAATAAATCATTGGGATAGTAAGTGGCCATCACCATCACCGCTCACCAATACTATCAATGTAATAACATTTTGACATCTACATAAATATAATTATTCCAATTTTCTCTAAATAAAAACGAAATTATTCGGGATTAGTTACACTTCGCAGTTCATAATTCGACTTGGAATAATCGTCAAACTTTTTTCTTTGGATAAATGACAGCTTCACCCCCTTTCTCGTTATTACGGAGAACAACGCAGTCCATTGTGCGTCTATCTATTCTGACAGGTGGAAATAGACGATCTAGCCAACAATGATGATACCCTCCTCCCTTGATCTTTTCATGTGGGATTTGTCGCCGATATTCTTCCTTTTTTCTCGATTTTTTGTTTCTTTTTTTGTTTTGTTTTGTTTTATTTTGTTTATAACGTTATTGACTTCTAAATCGAGCACCATGTAATCAATCATTTCTCGACGGATAATCTGCTTTATAATTTTTTCGTTCTTTCTTACAGCTTCGGCCATTATTAGAATTTAAATAAATTCGATGCTCCGAAATTTAGAAACGTAACAATTTGAGAAAAAATTTAATAAGCCAATTAACAACAGATTATCGAATGAAGAATATTAGTTTTGTCGTACAGTTGTACCGGATAATTTAGACATTATGTTTCTCACCCGTTTTCTTAAGAATCTTTAAAAAGTTAATGAAACGAATGTGGATATTCAATTATCTAATCAAATCAAAATGAAAAAAAAAAATATATATATATATATATATATATATATATATATTATAATTGGATTAAAAACGATACTTGTTATTATTATCATTTCCATTATGATTTCCATTATAGTTTAAAAAGAATTTCAAATTATTAATTAATTGGTAATAATTCAATTATAAAATAAAAATGGAAAAAAAAATTGGAAAGAAATCAGAATAATTACTTATTATTTAGAACAGCACAAGCTTTGTGAAAGTATTACATTTAAAAGAATTTTTCATTTTTCTAAACAAATATGAAAATCTATAAATACTTGAATTTTTTATCTGCGAAAAAATATTTCTTCAAATATTTCATTGATTTCATTAAGCAAATTTATTATTCAATATTTCAATCTACGTGATAATGAATCTCAGTAAAGATTATTTTACAACTTTCGACTATTGTAATTAAGAGAACGCGATTAATGAAATTTTATACATTGGTATGCCTATTTCAAACAAGTCTAGATTCATTTTTAATTACAGAAATATAATAATAAATAACTTTGTTAAATGCACAATATAGATTTGTATAATAAAGTTGAAGTAACATGGTATTTATAAAGTAAATATGATAATCATATCAAGAAGATTATGGAAAGTATATGGAAAGATTATAGGATGTAAAAAAAATTTAAAATATTTTAATTAATTTATTATGCAGTAATTTGCTATGCAATTATATTTAATTACATTATGATTCATAATTTATTTAAGATTCATGCCATGCCTTTAATTATATCTTATGATTGGTCAGTAGAAAATATGGAAAGTAAGTAAATCTTGTATCTTGAAAAACCAAATTATTTTGCGATTCAAGTCTCTCGGGCGTTTAAATCAGTTGTTGTAAAGATCAGGTTTGAATAATTTTCTTTTAACGCTTTATTGTAATTTTGCATTAAACGCCTTTGAGATTATGACTTTGTGAATACCACGTCGATTGAATTAAATTGTCAATACGATTGTAAACAAACAGTCATAAAATATTCTTAAACATTCATTATCAAGTTTAGCCGTTTTGTTACCGATTTGGAAGAGTGATAAAGTTGACAACTAAGACACTTAATGTAAATCATAATAATCAAGTATTCGATAATTTAAAGGCGAGATTATTGATTGATTGACCGGCGGAGAATTTGCATTAAAGGTATATTGAAATTTCCGACTCCTAATGCATTTGATAGCAATTAATAATATAAATTCGAATTGGTCTAAAATGGTCAAAAAAATCGTAGAAATACAAGGCTGCTTTACAATTACTCTGACGCGTCTTTTGTGTCTTGAGATAAAATTCCTCTTACCGTAACGGGACTCTCTCGCGTTATAAGGAACATCTACGTGAAGGATAGACGGTGATCGGTGAGAGATCGGCGTGTCGCAACGTCACGCCCCGAGAATAAATATCCGCGCGCCCCTTTCGTTGGCAAACTTAGACGGCTGCATTGGCGGTATCGAAGCACGAGGGCCGATATTATTTATCGTGTGGCTGCGGCGGCGGTGGTGGCGGTGGTGGCGGCGGTGGTGGCGGTGGTGGCGGTGGTGGCGG
>NW_011948420.1:10409690-10414698 GCF_000503995.2 Ceratosolen solmsi marchali
GACGGTGGTGGCGGCGGTGACGGCGGTGACGGCGGCGGCAATGGCGGCGTGCAATGCATTAACCAAAGCTCATTCGCGCTCGAGATATTTCTTAATATTCACCGGGGGACCGCTCGCCACATTATTTTTATATCGAGGAGTCCTAGTTCGTCGCCTCCAACATACCCATACGTTTCCATAGTAACGATCCTTCAAGGCTTTCGGCGCTTTTGCCTGCGCGTTCTCTCCTCCTTTGACTGTATTCGCGGCGAACGACGGTATCTTCCGTCCGATCAACTTCCGTAGCAAAATTCTCACGTGGGTGAGACGCAATCGTGGCATAGACGAGTCCTGGCACTCGTGCAGTGTAAGATCGATAAATGGAGATTGATCGGCTCCAATGATGCTCTCACGAAGGATAATTATGAATGATGGTGTTAATTACGTCCCTTAGCTTTTCTCCAAGATATATGGATATTAATTCGAGGAAATTGTTAGATATTCGAATTTCATTTATTGGAAATTTAATATTTTGCGTATATATTTCATATATCTACTTATAGATCATCGATTGTTATTACATTTCTTGTTTCTAATTAGCGACGGATATCAACAATTTTTTTCAATATATATATATATATATATATATATATATATATATATATATATATATAGCACGTAGAAAAAATAATTTATTATAAATAATAAAAATTAATCATTTAAATGTTTGTCATTAACAATTTTTTTTTTTTAAACCTATATTCTTACTTATTTCCTGGATTAATTTTAATCACTGTAAGCAATGTTTGGTTAAATAATATCGATAATATTTAAGCATTAAAAATGAGAAGCATTACCCAAATGTTTATAAATAAATTAAAGAAATAATGAATTTCAATAATATGAAAGTAAGATTGGATGTAACTTGAAGTAAAGATTTATTTATTATGTTAATGGAACGATTAACATTTCAAAAAGTATTAATAATTATTTTCAATTGATAGAAAAATATTTTTATTACTGTATATTTGGAAGATCGTATAGATAAACCGATAAAGCAGGCTTCTCGGGCTTTTCACCAAAATGCCTTTTTTGCTTGAATAAATTAATTTCAAGTATCAATAAATACAAACTGTTGTTTGTTCTTACATTTGTATTATTACACCAATAATAATATTAAACATAAATAATATTATCTTATAAATTTGGTTTACTATGCATTTATTTCAAATACTGCAAGATAAATATAATGAAAAAGTGGCAATAAAATTATACTGTCAAAATTACAAATATTGTGAGATTTAAAGTCGTCACTTATTTTAAAGATTGATCTTCCACTTATAAATGAGTATGTGCATGCGCACAGGCATTTTCGTTCGACTGGACACACATTTAGCAGCTTAAAAGCTTTAAGGTATACAATATATTTTTGCGATACTATTACAATTTTTATTTATTCTTAATATATAGTTTTTAATTTATTATTCAAGTACATATTGCATTGATTGCAATATATATATATATATATATATATATATATATATATAATTGTTTCTAAAGCAGAGAATAATTTAATTTCTCTATTATTAATCTGTGTCAAATTTATTGTTGAATAAAATTTTAGATACATTGTATCATAAATCACTGTATTATTCCGTAAAGACAAAATAAAATTTTCACCATGGCTTTTTATTATGTTATATTGTACTTAAAGCATTTTAGTACGAAGACCATTAAGAAAATCGGGAAATTTTTGCCGTGGTATTTTTAAGTCTGGATAACAAGAAATGTTTTATAATAGATGCATCCGCTTTTTATGAACTTTTTTTAAATAGTCGTGAAAATAAAGCCGTACGTAAGGATGAAAATTTTTTGAAAATTTTAACATAAATTGTCATAATGTTAAATAATCATTGACTACATCGTTAGATTATCATGGTAAAACAATTAAGAGAAAAGTAGGATAATCAAGGAGGTTTACTCTTTCTACCAAGAGGTAAAGGGTCTCTTGAAGAGACAGATAAGACATGGTAAGAGATAGACATCAAAAGAGAACGAGACAGAGAGAGAGAGAGTGAGAGAGAGAGAGAGAGAGAGAGAGAGAGAGAGAGAGAGAGTTGTCAGAGAATTGATGTGCGCGTCATCGAGGTAACGCGAGTTGCAGCTTCTCAAGACAGCTTTTACGAGCCGCATATGTGACCGCCATCTCTTTTATCCCTCGCTTTATATTCCTAACATCGTGTAGTTTTCTGAGCTTGCCTTATCCACGTCCACTCACTCCTTTCTATATCACCAGAGGGTAGAAAACAGTGGCAAAATTCGCATCACCTTGACTCCTTTTGGCTACCTTCTATTTTCCCCCTTTCCACGCCCATTCTTCCCCACTTTTTCTTACTCTTACTCTCTCTCTCTCTCTCTCTCTCTCTCTCTATTGATCTATATATCTTCCTCTCTCAAATACATACTTACTTTTTTACATCGTCTTTCTTTACTTTCGAAAGATTTAAGAATTCTTTCTTCATATTCACTGGGGAGTGATAGTCTGACATAACCTAACAAATTTCAACGGATCGGACGACCCCTAGATAGGAGAAACTCACTGTACGCCCGGCTGCGCATTTAAATCCTTGTCGACTTTTTCGTAGCTTTTACATCTTACCCACCACTATCCCACTCGCTCACTATCTCTCACTCACTCTCACTCACTCACTCTCTCTCACTCGCTCTCTCTCTATATCTCTCTCTCTCTCTCTCACTTTCTCCGTGGTCGTTTTACGCAAGTGTCCTGTGCTTGTCACTCATGGTTCGATTCGTTCGCCTGCACGCATACAGGACACGATCATCCTGGGACCGATTCTTCCCACGCACAATTTACAGTTTCACATTTTATTCCCATCGCGGCTTACCGCGAGGGTGAGGGTGCCACTAGCTCTTGGATAAATTCGTTTCGTACCTCTCGGCAATAGAACACCACGAGTTTTGTGCCCCCTCCTTTCCCTAACCTTCATCCCCTGTGCCTATTGTACGCTATACCCGCGACTTTTTCTTCCACGTTTTTTCTCTTCATTTCGTTTTATATGCGAATAAGAGCTTGGATTACGCCAGCGATGCATCCTGAATTTTCCTTTATGGTCACTCATCTAAATTCACATACATCTTTTCATTCAAATAAATTCTTCGATCTTAGACTTTTACATTTCTATTTTCATTTATGCTCATTTACTAATAGCTAATTAATATTGAAATCAGCATAAATCGTGAACTTATTATCATTTATTAGCTGTTCTATTTTAAAATAAGAATATTTTTTCTTTCGCAGATGTTAGAGACGTAGATGCTTATTAAATATGTTGAAAAACATTGTTTTACCGAAGTACTAATATGATTTAAATTAATATATGATTTAAATTAATAAAAATTTATTATTAAAAACTTTGTTGAAAATATTATTAAGATATATATATCTCATTGTATTGTATGAATTATTTATGTATTATTTATCTAATTATAAATATAAAAACAAATTTACAATATGTATTTTACATGCATTTTCAAATACAAAATATTTTAAAAGTTTTTGCAATAATACGATGCTTATACAGAATCCCTATAATTAGCTGATAATTTTAGTGTGAAAAATATGAAATAAACCATAATCGTATGAAAGCTGTTTAATTTTATGAATAAAATATCAATCATGTGTCCTTAAGCAATTCGATACGTCTTAAAATTGCATTTAATCCTTTTGTGATATTCATGAAAGGCATTTGAAATATTAAAAAAAAGTATTACTAGGCTATGCTTGAAAAGACTTTTCTACTAGTCATCTCTTACTCTGTAACTCGTCTCTCTCTCTCGCTCTCTCTCTCTCTCTCTTAACCATTCTTTCTTCTTTTTCATTTTCTTTCTGATTCTGTCTCTGGTTCTCTGGATACGCTCATTACCATTTGAATTTCACAATGGAAAAACGAGAAAAACGAGAGTAACATTCCCTGCCACCCAATTTAATTCATAGCACCTGATTTTTCATTGGTAGTATTCATGGCTTTCAACATAGGGTTTTTTGCTTTGGTGATCTGTAAAAGATAAAATATCGTAAAGATCGTGTTGGAAATTGCGAAATTGCAAAAATAATAAAGTTCGTTTGATGTTTTTTAAAGAGTTAAAGAGAGAGAAAGATTTCCTCAAATATTAATAAATAATTCATTATATCTAAAAATTCGAATTAAATTGTTAAAAATTATTTGAAAAGTATTTTAAAAAAAAAGAAATAAAAACATGCATTGCTAAGTCGTGAATTAGTCATGAACAAATTTTCAAAATCTTAGTTCACTGTGTGAATTGACTTTTGAAGAAAATATATATAATTTAAATTATTATTAGTTTAAATGTATTAAAATTAAAAATGTAATAAACACTTCTTACTACACTACTCGCTACAATTAATTTTATATATTATTAAAGACTTTATCAATGTTTCATTAAGATATTTATATATATATATATATATATATATATATATATTATGTACAATATTATACGTATATAGAATTTTTAAACAAATTAAAATATTAAATAATATAATTTTTTAGATCGACCGATAGTTATCGTTAAAGTATAATATAATTATTATTGAGCGTATTTTAAGAAATAATTTAATTAGAAACATCGTATCAGTATATAAATTTGAAATAAAAACTCGAATATTATATAAGCTGCAGTAAAAAATTACTTAAAAAAATATTTCTGATTTAATGGCATTAATTCATTATTGAATAATCAATTAAGTATTTTTAGTGTAATTTTTCATAATAATTGAAATTCGAAATTAGCTGTTCAAATATCCATATATTGATTTACCTTTTACTAAATATTCTTAATATATTTAACCAGATTATTAATACGAGTGATGTGTTCAAATATCATAAAAACATTCTCATTGAATATTTTCAGAATAAAGCAACGGCTTTGTATTAAATTAATTAAAATATGAAAAAAAAAAACGTTTCCAATATAAAATATCATACAA
>NW_011948420.1:10414733-10432233 GCF_000503995.2 Ceratosolen solmsi marchali
TAGGGAAAATATCCATAATATAATATAATTACATTACGTACAATAATGATTTGCCTTTACCTTGGTATTTCGTTATTTGATCAGTAAATGGTAGTCAAACTTTATCATAATCATTTAATCACTAATTATTTTAACAGTTAATATATATTTTATGTATATATTATAGTTTATAGTTTGAGAAAATTGTTATGTTAATGATAAAATTGATCAAGAAGAAAATATTGGCTGTTAAAAATATCGATATTTTCTATTTATTTACATTATAGTTTATTTTTATTTCATACAAATTATAATCCTAATCATTACATTCAATATTTTTTTTTTCTTTTATGTAGAAACCAACCATAATATTGCAATGAACAAAAAATTTGTTATTTTCCCAGCGCATTATCATTATTATAACAGAGCTTAGATTATGCTTCAATAATTGACTGTTAATCGTATGTATTTGATAATTAATGATCTAGAAATCATTTATCTTATAATATAGATATTTGTAGCTTAATTTTTACGACATGAAAAATTGTAGTGAAATGAATATCTGTCAGTATTTGTGTATATGTGCCAGAAAATAAAGTTTATTAAATCGAATTTATACGCTAACTATTAATTCATTGATATAGCGATTTGATCATTTCGTTGTATATAAAATTATAAAATTATTTCTCATTATCAAGATGTACATGTTATATTTAATTTTATTTGAAAATGATTAAAATATATATAATCTGCTAAATTATTATAACACACATACGCATGAGCGTTATATACACAAATGATGTGATGTAATTTCTTATACAAAGTTAACTTATAAACTAATTTATGAAGGAATTTTTTTATAATTTTATAATTGGATTTATATAATTTTTACCTATATCTTGTATAATAATTGAATAAAGACAAAGGGTATTACGTAGATAAAGTTAATTAAAGCAGTTTGTAATTAAGTTTTACATCCATATTTATTGAAAGTGATAATGTTTTGCAGATTACATATTAGTCGTTGGAAAAAATCAGTTGAGCATAGCAACGTGATTTCTTAAAGTAAAATAAAAAAAATTATCTTGAATTCCATGAAATTTTGCAGTAGAGAATTTGACGAATGAAGAAATTTAATTGCGATTGAGTAATACACTTAATGTAATTATAAAACTTTTAGTCAAAGTATTTTTATACCTAGAGCGGCTTTATGTAGCCACCAATTCAATATACGAGATGGGTAACATTAATTTATAGTCAGACGTATTATAACACTTTATGGATTTTCATTCGTCGTTTGTATAAGATTTTTTCCTTATTAAATGCAGAACGAATGATAGATATCAAAATAAAAAATTTGAATACATTTTTACTTGTTAGAAAAGTTATACAGTATTATCGTCTACATAATTCTATTTATAATTCAATGAATTTTATTTAACATCTTAACGTAAAAAATGCCCGTTTCTTACGTATATACACAAAAATCCTGATATTTATAATTTTTTTATTTTTTTTTTTATTTTTTTATTATTTTTTTTTTTTACGTAAACTGATATGCCCAAAAAGTTTATTTATGTAAAAGAATCAGAAATAATTAAGCAGCATAATGGTATTACGTAAGGTTATTTAATGTAATAAAAAAAAAAATAAAAAAATGCTTCTAGGGAGTATAAAGAGATGCGAGTAAAAAGTAAGAGAGAAAGAGAGGCGGTTGGGGAGGAGTGAGAGGTGGGGAGGAAGAGACGATGATGTACCGGCTCCTTGCTTTAATTGGATTATTCATCCATTGAACGTTCCTGGTCGTTACTGTTTTAGACGATGCAGTGCATCCGCTGGACCGTAGAAGGTCTTCGCGAGAAGGAAGAAGGAAGCGGCACAGGTATCGAGGATATTCATTCAAAACCCGGTGGAGCATCACGTCGACCGACCTTTTCGTACTTAATCTCTCCAATTTATAATCGATAGCTGCTCATCCGAAGACCAGCAACAAGGATGTTCGTATAGAAATGGACGTGAGGACTTAAAGACAATTGTGCCATTGCCTATTTTTCGAAAGGAGATACTTTATTTACACCAATCCCTTGGCTACCATCGATTCCTTTTATCATGAAACTTATGTAATTATTTATTTTTATATTACTCAATTATATTGCACGGCAATCAAACGTTTATCTAAATATTGTCATAGGTATAAAATATAGATAGCTTAAAGTCAACGTAATAAAGTATATTTTTTGTTAAAAAAAAAAAAAAGAAAAAAGAAAAAAGAAAAAAAAACAAGAAAAAAAAAGAATGGTAATTGTAAATAATTAATTGTCAATATTGAGACTATTGGAAGGCTTGAAGCAACTATTGAAGTTTTACTACTACTGCTACTAGTACTACTACTACTACTACTACTACTACTACTACTACTACTGATACTACTACCACCACCACTACTACTACTATTACTATGCTACTACTACTACCTACTACTACTACTACTAATGCTACTACTACTACCTACTACTACTACTACTAATGCTACTACTACTACCTACTACTACTACTACTACTATCGAAAATTAAAGATAATAATACAAGTTCTCGTATTACTTTTTATATCAACAAATTCTAATAGAATATTTAATGCTCCCAGGATTAATTATTCGAGCAATCTTATTGCGTTTAATACTTTATTTATAAGCTCGAGCATATAAAAGTCAAATTATCATTTTACCCAAGTCTGGTAAAAAATCATTTGTTTTTGTAAAATATTTACGAGTTGAAAATGATTGGATACACACTCGCCCTTAAAAATACATTTATTCGTCAATTAACAATTTATAAAGATTTACAAAGTGATATTCCAATATTATTTCTATGCATTATTCCAATTATTCAATGATGGGTCAGTTTTCGAATTTTCCAACTCATAAAAGCGTGGCGAGAAGGTTTGGAAAAATTATCAGGCTGGCAAAAGATACCACAAAATTGAAGAAAATGAGCCACTTAAATTACTTTCTCAAAGCATGACTTGCCATATGTACATTACCAATGAAAAAGTGGAATTAATTAGCTGGTTGTTATCCAATACGACAGGCTTAAAAAGGAAAGGGAACGAATGTAGTTTCGTTAGATGTTGTGGGCGTCGATCCCGCGGGACATGATAATGTCTGGTGATATTCTCGGACTCGACGACGCGTCATGCATCGATGACAGAGCACGCGATACTTTTGGTAAACAGCATTACATTAGCGTCTTGATCAAACAGTTTCGCGGCTTTGCTCTTACGTTGCTATTGTCGATGTATTGTAGTTGGTGGCGCATTAATGATGTGACTTACGGCTTCGTCCTTCCATTGGGGCACAAGCAGCATTGTAACTTCTCCCTTTGAACTTTGAAATTTATCGAGATCGACCGAGTCTCTGCCTTAAACGACTAAATATGATGATGTTTGCACAAATTGGTTAAATTGTCCTAACGATCAATGGCTCCTTTACGGCGAGCTTTGGACAAACGTAAGTACCTTCGCGCACGATACTTTGCGTTCTATTTTTGCGTTTTGAGGCTACGAATGAAAATGTTATATATACTTTCGTAGAGCTTATCGGTCGTCGATTGATACCTTATCAATTATCATCAACGTCTCTTAACATTTTCATGCTTACCGAGACAGAACAAGCCTTGGCTTTTTTCATTACGATAATTTACATATTAATTGTAGTGATTTTGAAATGTTCGTTCTTTTGCGCATCGCTTTGGGCTTTTTCTTTTGCTCTACGTAGCAATCATTATAGCTTTCCGGCTCCTTAATAGATGAAAATTGTGATAATATCGATGCAATCCAACGTTCCTATAGGGAACGCATAATATTTAAAGGAAATTTTCTCCCGTGTCATTGGAAAGGATCGTGGTCACCTACCTAACGTCACCTAATATACTCTCGAAGCTCATTTTTCATATACATTAGTGATGAATAGAGTCTCTCTCTCTCTCTCTCTCTCTCTCTCTCTCTCTCTCTCTCTCTCTCTCACTCACTCTACGTTTCTACGTTGGGACCCAAGCTCCAATTAAAAAGCTTACGTTTGCGCGAGTGAGAATAAACTACTTCTCACAATACGCCTCTGAATATTATTATCGGGCCTCGAGTAGCGTGTCGTGGAATGCGGGGGAGGCATGGCCCGTGAAGAATAAGCTCGACATAAGCAATTAACATGAAGGGAGCGAGGGTGACACGCGCGCACCAGCATCGACTCGCTAAGAGGAGGAAATGGAAAAAGTGGACGTACCGAGGAGATGAAAAGACGAGAGTGACGAGGAAGGGGCACCGCGGACGCGGCGCTCGTCATTGATCTCCGGTTAAAATCGAATCACTTCTCGATATAACAAGATAAATAGTCGCCGGGACGCTGCCGGTGGTCGAGGGGCACGGAACCCGCGGAGTCATGCTGACTGCCGACGCCGGACATGTGTACCAACAAGTTGCCTATACAGACTTGAAAAGTCGGTTGGGTTACTTAATCCTTCATTCTTTTTCTTCCGGGTGCCCTTTGTTTTTTCTTTCCGATTTTATTATGTTACGTGCTGAAAGTAGCTACGAAATATCCCTTTTGGATATCGTCGGAGGAAAGTTATTGTTAGGGGAGGAGAGCCGATGGTACGGTGCGCGTTTTACTATACTTTTGCGATTAGACACCGGCAGAGGTGGTGGTGGTGGTATGGTGGTGGTGGCTCACATATTTCTTCAAAGGAAAATAATTCCCCAAAGGATTTTTCCTCGCTACAAAACAATGGTCCAAATAGTTTATCCATCCATATACCAATAACTTGGGTGAGGAAGACGTGAAAATTATCGCTTATCGATCCAATCGATTCATGTATATATATTTATATATATATATATATATATATATATATTTATTTTTTCTATATGTAAAATTCGAAAAATTCATTTTTATAATAACAGATTAGATTCGTATCAATTCGTACTCTATTCAAAATTTCAAAAAATTCAGCTTGATTTACCTATATTAGACTAAATACGTAGAAGAAATATCTAAAATTATATATACATATAAAAGAAAAACATGAATAAAAATTAAAAAAAAACTTGAATGTATAAACATTTTTACAAATTTTATTTGTATTTGAATATTTCGTGTATTTGAAATTCGTGTAGAAAATTTATGCTACAAGGAACGATTACCTTTTTTTCACATTTTCATGATGAATTATTCTTTTTATTAGATTTAGATCATTCATATAGGTGTCGAATAAATTGAACATAAATTGAAGAGGATAAAATTTCGAAAATTAAGCAAAATTCTTCAAAATTCCAAATTCTTAGCACGAATAAATTTATGAACCTCTATGTCGAGATGTAAATTTTAATTTTCTAATAATATTAATTAGATGGGTGCTTATTACATTGTCGATTGCGTGTATTTATCGATGGCTTCTCAACACCAATCGTGTTCTAATCCAACGACAAATTAAGCCCAATCGTAGCTTAATTTTTAAACATCACTCTCTCCATGTAAAAATTCAACGTAATTTCAAGCTGCGCTTTAAATCTGCGATGGAAAAGCATCGAAGCATTAGGTGAATAATCGAGGGCACCGGCGACTAGCGCTTATCAGATGAAATTTAAACCCGTCAGATACACCGCGATACACTTTTTCGCCATTAGCTGCCACTATCCATGATTTACCTATGCACCTAAAAAGCTTGTTCCATTCAATGATTGCCGCTTCAGTCGATGGACTTTAGTCCTGCGCATAATCAAATCGAATAGAGCTCGGAGAGCTGTGCGGGATTTCGGCATTTGCTTAAAAACGACGTATGGCCGGAATAGCAGCTCGGGGCTAAGAAAAAAAAAAAGAAGAAAGAAAGAAGAAAGAAAGAAAAAAGGAAAAGAAAGGACAAAGAAGGAGGCGTAAAATAATTCCCTCTCGACGAGCGGCCGAAAACAATTTCGACCCGGACCCGCGTCTTCATTTGCAGGACTTGCCGGGGAATTTGCGCTCGAGCGCCTCGAGACGATTCGTTCAACTCGCGACGGACGAATCTCGCGTTTTTCGCGAGCAGCTCGTTTTTGCTCGCGGTCGTTTTTGTCCCGCGTGCCGCCCCCGAGTTAGTCACGGATACGCCTGGGCACGTGACTGCTGCTACGTAGCGCCGACGTTCCGTTTTACGGGTGTTGCGCCGACACTGGCATTGCCGCCCCCCTCGTCTTCTCACTTTATCGGACGTTAAAACGTTTAGTCCTGGGAACGCAATCTGCACGCTCGGGTGCGTGTTGAGTGCCATTGAGTCGTCTTCCTCTACCCGCGCCACCCCCTTCCCCGAATACGCGATATTTAAATGAGACCGCTGCACTCATGGGGAATGCCCCATGAGTTAGTCGCCCCGGTTGGTCGATAATCCGTTTCGGCTTGTTTCGTGCCCTCGCCAATCAACCATCTCATTCCCTATTCTTCGATGCTCATTGAGGCAGTGGTGGGCAAAAAAATTATGATATTTAAAATCACAGTGCCTAGTAGTAGGTGTTTTCCGACTAACCTGAAAAACATTTTCTTCTCTTATTGCTTAACAAAAACCTCGCCTTTTGCCTCTAAGTACTTTTTACCATTGTTTTTCCCATTACGTTTTTCCATTAATTTACTTTGATCTTTGATAAAATTTTATCATTGAAAGTCTATTATGCGAGCCTTTATAACGACATTTTATTTTAAAAATACATTTACAGGCATCGTTTATACGATTATAAGATTATTTTACTCTAACTGGCTGCTTTACTCCCCAGTCAATTTTTACTTCGAATTAAAATAATAAGTCAAGATAATAGCGATCGTACAGTTTACTTTTTTATCCATAAATGATCATAAATCACACATTTGTTTATCTAAATTTCAGTCTAACGATAAAATTAGCAATTGAATTAGCAATAAAAATGCATTGACTCAATGAATTTAACAGATAGCCGAAATTTCTTTTAAGTTGCTATACATAATTAGGATTTTCACGTGACTTGGGAACTGCATCTATTATAAAATGTTAAATTGATTTTGAAAATTTTCATTGCGACAGACAGATCTCTTAAGAACGTAATGAATAAAACTGAAATTTGATAAAATTAAATTTATTATTAATTTTGTACTATCGATGGATATGAGGAGAAAGTATGGTTAAGTAAACACAGATCACTTAGCGTTTGAATTTTAGCTGTAACATCGATTAGAATGAAAGGGTGAAACAAGGGTTCTCGAATTTCTTCATTATATTTTAATTCCAAGATCTTGACAAATTACAAGTACGAATCTCCGTGAATTCAAAATTTATCTTTACAATTCACTAATAAGATCAATCTTTATTATGCAAATTTCATAATAATTTTAAACTCTTGGAAAGATTGAGTATTGTACAGAGGACTTTTTTCTTCTTTTTTCTTATACAAACTACGTAGTATTGAATTTCATGGAAAGATGAACAGATTTTTAAGGAAATCCGAAGCAAGAAAATATAAAGGATTTATTTTATAATATTTAAAAAAATAAAATAAATAAATAAATAAATAAATAAAATAAAAAAATAAATAATTAAATAAAAAAAAAAAAAAAAAAAGAAGAGAAAGAAACAAAAAGAATAAAAGAAAAGAGTAATGATTTTGAATTTTTATTTAACATTAAAAAAGAGAATGAAATTAGTCGATTAAAATGACGTATAAATGTTAAGTATGAGTATAAAAATATAGTGCGCAACCAATGGTAAATACAATGAATTAAATTAAATGTCATTGCTATGAAAAAAATTGGTTTGTATATTTTTTTGCTATCGATTGTATCGATTATTATTATTATTATTATTATTATTATTATTATTATTATTATTATTATTATTATTATTATTATTATTATTATTATTATTATTAATATTATTATTATTATTATATAAATGTTAAACTAAATATAAATAATTATGCAGAATAAGATGATTCATGTCAAGTGCGTAATTATATAAAAGTATCAAAATCATATAATAATTACATAAAAACAATCATTTAGACAAACAGAACGAACAACGTAAAACTTACTGTGCAGCAATTTTATAAACAATTTTCCTTCGAAGTCTATACTTTTACACATCTTATTTGTCATTCTTGGAACATTCTTACGGAAAAGGTCGCCGGAATTTCAAGTAGATTAAAAATATTTCAAAGATTCTTTAATTTGTTATAACGATTAATAATTGTTTCATTATTTACTTTAGGAGTACTATACAACGCAACGATATTTCATACTAATAAAAGTAAACGGTAGCGACTGTCTTTCATTTTGAAAGTAACTAATTAAGCGAATTAAGTAGAATTTGCTGGCACTTCAAGATATTATTTTTAAATAATTGGCCCAAATGAATGACGATAATAATAGAATAGTCGAAGAAGAAAAAAATGCTTATAAGCAAAACGTAATTTTTATATAATTTCGCATCGATTGAGCAAGTGCGAACGAACAGTTTGTCGATGTCAGGCAAATAGTCCATTAATGTCCATTGAGTGAGAAATAATGCATAAATAATGATGAAAAACAACGAATTATTATTTGTCATAAAGACATAGAGTTATAACCGAGATTATTCATCAACGTAGAGTTAAAGAAGCAGCAAATGAATGGTAGAAGAAAAAAACAAAAGAGAAGAAAGAAAAGAGTGCGTATATAGTGGTAGGGATTCATAAAGTTTGCCTTTAAGCATGAAACTCACTCTATAGTAATTACCCAGACCGAGTAGCTAATGCCTAAGGCTGTGCACTCGGTGGCTGAGGTACCTGCCAGGATATAAGCGCCGGGGCTGACGATGTAGGCATCGCCCGCCGAGCCTCAACACTCGACGCTTCAATCACTTCATTATGAGACGATGAGACGACGTCATTACCCCTGCCCTCTCTAATATGCAAATATGCAAAATATTTCAAACTGCTGGCAACATGACGTATAGTACAGCTTTGTTTAATCTTCTTATCATTATCATTATCCCCATATATATATATATATATATATATATATATATATATATATATTTATTCCGGGCAATATTTTGAATGCGAGACAAGAGTGGCATTAAGATACGAGCTGATAAGACGAGAGGGATAAGCGAACAACTATTTATGATTTTTGATAGCAGTGCGTAATGTTTATTTATTGATTGAAGATGAAATGTTGTATGATCGACGTGAAAATTTGAAAATACAAGGCTATTGGGAATAAGATATTCAAATGATATATTTGAAGATACGTCATATATTTTATTGTAAACAATAATAAATTATACTATTATCTGTATCATCGATATAATTTATTACATTAATCTACAAACTCTAATAAAGTTTTATTAGATATCTATGCTTTTAATCTAGTCAGATAACTTATATTTTTCAATTTTGTATACGCAAACTATTCTTTCTTTATTTTATACTTATGTAACTTTTGTTTTGTTTTGTTCTTTTGTTCTTTTTCTTTTTATATAACACATCTTGTTAGAAATATTATGATTAGACGACACTGTGAAAATATAATTTAATAATTTTCTTATAATCATTATAACGACTATTTTATTTTTCCGTACGATTAGTAATGAGAAATTAAAATTTATAATAATGTTTAAATTGATAATACGTTAATATTACTTAATACACCGTTCAGATAATTAATTTATATATATATATATATATATATATATATATATGATGATGAGAAGCGCAAAATTGAAAGAAAAGTATAAGTTTAAGATTATTTTTATCTAAATAATATCAGATTGTTATTTGAAGTTACCGAGACTTGGCAGTAGATAAAAGTTTCATTAAATGTACGGAAGAAAATTGTGAAAACGACATATAAATTTATATTGGAAAATCGTAGTTATTAAAATTTTGACCAATTATTTGTAATATTGTATTTTTTGTAGTAATGCTCGAAGAGAGTTGTTTTATCGATCATCTCTAGATATATCAAATCATATATCTTATTCGAGGCGCAATGTTAAGAATCTTATATAAATTAGAAATTTTAACACCTCGTATATATTAAAATTCCCATGTGAAGACTGTCGTTAATGTGTGGAAAATCATATTACGTACACTCATATTTTTTTTTATATGTAACGCAATGCATGGAATAATGGAAAAAGTTAGATTTTCCGGGACTAAAGCTTTCTCTTTGAAAAAGCAAAATCGGATAAATCGGCGTCCGCAAAGTGTGAAGTCGCTCGCGTTGCAGAAGAAAGGGGCGGAATTGTGCCAAAGGGGGATGGGATTCAAACTCGTTGAAGCGTGGCTTAAGATAAACCCTTCTTCCATTTCTTGCTACGCCGACTCTTCGTATTCTCCTCTCTTCTTCTTACTCGCCGTCTCACTATAACTTTGATTGATACGCGCAAAATGTGAAATTATCATTTATGCCCGCCATGAAAATCCGTATGCTAAGGATCCCCGTGTCTCGACGTACTTGGAAATTAATTTTCCAATTATCATATCAATATTAATAGAAAGCGATGATAATAGTTGAATAATTCATTCTGGCAACAATTTATCGCCCATCGTTAAATGTGGCTATTGAATTTTGAAAATTAGAACAATGGTAAGCGTTGAAAGCTTGGAACTTTCTTGTAACTATAATGATTTATGTAACGTTTTCATTGTACTTTCTAATTGCTTAAGAGGAGATATCGATCGATGCCTACCTAACCTTAGATAATTAATGTTTGGATTAAATTAAATATCATAATTATACAGAATGAAAAATGCCGGAAAAAAAAAAAAAAAAAAAAATTGTCTTTACAGCAAGGACGGCTGGGTAAGGTGGGATTAATTTGTTTGGCGCACAACGTATTTTGTATACGCTGCTTACTAAATTTCATGCAATAAAAGGCGGAACTTAGAAAGCGATGCAATTTCGATTAGAATTTATACCTAATCGATCTTCGAAATGACGCATTTTCGTAACGACAAAGGAGGCAGGCAGTTAGTTCATACGGCTCGTGACGCGTAAACATCGATTCTATGCAGCAGTCCTCATCTTGCCCATTGGTCTTTAATTTCACGCTAGAGAATGCGCAGAGGCTCGCTGCTGAATTTATAGTTATTCCCTTTTATCTTCCTCTTTCTATCTTTGCGCTTCCAGTATTTCGTTCCCTCTCTGTTCTTAGCTTCCCGCAACTCTCCTCTCGATCCTCTTTTTCCTTAGTTATGATGCCCTCTCTTCTGCTTAATTACTTCATTTTTATCCTTAGCCCTTTCTTCTTTATTTTCCATTCTTTTCTCTCTCTCTCTCTCTCTCTCGATTTTTTCTTTCGTTTTCTATTATTTTCCTTTCATTCTTTTCCCTTATTTTCATTTTCCTGTATTTTTCATCTCTTTTCTTGTATTACGAGTAGAAATTATGCATTTGTCAAGCATGAAAAATTAATATATGCTCAAATTTATCATCTGATTTGAATTTATGTTAATCAACTCGAAGTTTTCGTAACATTTTTTTTTTTTTTTTTTTTTTTTTTTTTTTTTTTTCAAACAAACTGCAAGGTAGAGCTACCACAATCGAATTGAAACTTTTTTCTTTTACATCACATACGATATAAATATTTGAGTGCAAAGTGTAGAAACGTCGAAACAAATAGCGTTTTTCGCCGTTCACATTCATACCTTTTAATCGAAAACCAGGTAGTCTTTTAATTTTTTGCAATTGTAAAAAAATACATTTCCATTATATTATGTTGAAAAAAAAAAAAGATTTCATTCCATGCTTGACTCCTTCTCGAACAGTTATTCGCAACATTAGTTCCCCTGAAAAGAAAAAGAAATGAAAAAAAAAGTAACGCAAAGAAAAAGGATGCACATTTCGTTAAATTCAACAGACATCAATGAATATTTATCACATCATTAACAGATTATTATAATTTATCATAAAATATGGTAAGTGATACAGACATAACGTATTCATTAAAATGTTACAATTGTAAATTCAACAAATTCTTTCGGTGATACAAATCTATAATACATGAATTAGTAATTCTATTTGAATTGATAATACAGTTGCAAATATTATGCGTAACAATTTTTTAATTGCACCAATACTTTTACAATCTATTTAAGCTTTTACAATTACATATATATATATATATATATATATATATATATATATATATATATATATGTATGTATGTATTAATATACGGAGAAGAGAGTTATCGCTTGGTCTTTGTGGAAAATATATGTCCATGAAAAATAATACGCGTACCATATGCGCTTGCAACATAATCAATTCATTCATGGTGTGCACACCTTGATAAAAGTGCCACATTTACACGTCACGCGCCAACAATTTACAATGAAATTGAAATTCATGACGCTGGTTGTTGCAGGTTGACAAGCCGGATTGTCGAGGAGGAGGTCGCCACCGCCACCGACACCGACACCGACACCGACACCGCCACCGCCATCGCCACCGCCACCGTCACCTTCACCGTCACCATCACTGCCGCACTACCAGCCAGGAAGGAGCCTCTCCCTTACTAGGATCCCGATATCTCGCGAGCAGCCGACACCTCGCCGTATTTCCTCGCCTTTCCCGACTATCTGTCTCCCCGGGCCATTCAGCCGACGCCAGTCCCGGAGCATCGGCGCGCGGATATATATCAAGCAGTTATTGCGGATGGTACGAGCACTCATAATTTCCCCGAGTTTGTTTTGCTTCTGCGCTCGGGGAGGCGAGCAGCAAACAAAGCAGCCGAAAGATACCCGGAGAATATGTGAAACGGCCAATGAGAGACAATTGATGCGTGGGAGAGCAGAAGAGGAATGCCAGTGAGAGCATGGAGAGACACGGGGGAAGTAGCCTGCCCTGCATGTAGGTGTCCAGGTACGACTAGGACCCGAGTGTGGCCTTCCTTTATGTGAATGCTCAAGCGATAATCGAGGCAAAGTTTCGCAGGCGACGGGGCAACGTTTGGCAAGGAAAAAAGCCGAGTGATAGGATTCCTCGCTCTTTCTCTCAACCTATCTCAAGTTGCTAATGTCTTTTAGTTCTCTAATCATGCCCCCCCCCCCTCATCCACACCTCCACCCAACCCCACATACATTGCGTTCCATTACGTGCTGTTGTAGGTATGTGTAGGATATTACGTATGGAGGATTGTCGTTGGCATTGCCATTTGCTCGACCCGACTTTTCCTATACGAGGATGCGTTTGTCAGCCCGAGAGCGGCGAGCCTTAAACTTTCTTTAGGGATCACTCGTCTAGATTGTATTCTCTCTATACTATATATTATTCGCTTGATATATATGGACGTCGTGACTTCATTCGAAAAATTGAACATTTTACTTGCGATGCGTGCGAGTTCGGGATTATTTATTATTTTTCTTTCGGTGCATGCACTGTGAAATTTTGGTTCGTTCTTCCTACCGACGAACAACCATTCCTTCACCTCTACGAATTTATTGTCTATAACCGTGAATGAGTCATAATATTGGTAATGCCATTACTTCGTTCAATTAATTACGAACTTTTAACATGATATTATTTAACACGGATTATATAATCGACATTGGAATATCATTATCTCATTACCTCGTATTTTTAATTTCATATATCTATAAATAGAGCTTATGAGACTTTAATCGAAGCGCATCGAATTATTTCATAGCTAATACTCTTATTTCATAAACATAAATATATTTCATATATATATATATATATATATATATATATATATATATATAATTCAATCTTCCGTCACTGAAATTGACGCGCTTGTCAATTAACGTTGACAATTAAAATTCTTCAAGGATGCAAATACTAGCTTGGCTTTTAAAAAGTCAAAATCACTTTTATAAGATACTCTTATAATCTTATTCTATAAGATACTTTTATACGATACATTAAATAAAAGCATTAATTTCCATGACCTTCTAAAACGATGAAAAATGTTTATGACATTTATCAAAGATTATTTTCAACTATTATTTTCAAATACATTATAATAATAGTACATTAAGCTTTAATATTTTATAAACGTTAATAAATCAGTTTTTTGTATTTTCATGTAATTTTTAATTATTACAATTATTTTTTCATTATACTTTACATCATCGTATAATATGCAATTAATTTTTAAATCCTACTCGGATATTTTCATCGATAAAAATTATTATCCTGTAAGAATAGAGTTCATTTTCTTAAATGAAGAAAAAAAAAGACCATTAAGTATAGTGAGCTTACCAAGTGAGTACGATAATAAGAAAAATCTTCCCTTAATATATTTGTCTTATTATGACACTTATTAATTTCTAATTTTAATTTTATGTTCTATTAATATATCAATTGTTATTCACTTTATTAATTAATGTTAATAAAAAGTTTGGGTAATTCAAATAACTTAAGAATATACAATCTACACTATCTTATAAAATGAAGAATTGTTCGTAGATTCATTGCAAATCGGCTTCTTATTTATAAAACTGACGTGGATGTGAAATAAATAGTACCTTGTTAGTATACGTTAATAAAATCAATAGAATGAAAGTTGCTTTATAAATATTTCTCTAATTTATTGAGAAAATTTGATCTCATTCATACTATTGTTAATTTTCGAAAAATTAGAAAATTATTCGTTAAATCTTGAATTTTTAAATTATAATCTTAATGCCTATTTTATTCAACTTTTTCTATATGAATGGAGATTATTTAATCGCCGTTAATATAGAGGATATGAAAAGTCGAGCTAATACAATAAAACTGCACGCACACTTACAAAAATAAAGCTCGATATTTATATAATTTCTATAAAATGCTAGAATCGTTTGTGGTGAAAGTATTGTTTTTTTTTTTGTTTTTTTTTCTTGTTTTTTTTTTTCTTGTTTTTTTTTTTTTTTTTTTTATTAATCTGATGCGTTACGATTTTATGCGAATTATAATAGAAATAATAAAAATTTCTTTGAAAATGTTAAGCTAAATTTTCCGATTTGTTAATTGAAGTAAAACAATTTTATTCCATTAATGATTAATTAAAAACAAATATATTATATTAATAATATTTGGTAATGCGTTAGAGAAATTACAATTATGCACTTTGTAAGTTTAGTATGATAATATAATTTTTAACTTAAATACAATTATCTTTTAATCGTATAAGTTTGTTTCTTAATCGCGAATAAAAAGAAAAAAGAAGAAAAGAAAATTTTTACAAACATTGCGTACAGTAATGCTGTAATTTTTTATAAAAAAAAATACATTGGTCTTTTAAATAAAGTGGGCTATGTGCGAGAAAGTAATTTTATGAATAATACATAAAATCGAATACATGATCGAAATACATAGCAGTCGATTCTAATGCAATCATTACATGTACGCGTCAAGCTATTAGGAGAATTTCATATATTAAAATTAATTATAGAACGATATGTATTCAATAGAAATATCTTATTTTTGAATAAATAATCCATTATTTCATTTTAAAAATACCCTTTCGTCATTCGTATAAATGAGGGATAGCTGAATCATTAGATGTAAAATGTTATATTTGTCAGGATGTTAATATTATAAGGCTCATAGAATAAGAATTTTCAGCTCGTATAAAAATATATAATTGATAAGCTTAATCGAGGATAAATTTTTAATGAAATTATTGTTAACTACGGTGAGAAGTTTTTATAGATTTCGAGTGACGCAGTAAAGCGCTCTCAATGAAAGCAACTAGACTACTCCAATCAATTATAATTCGATCGTTCAATTTCCCATTATTAAACATATTAAAATTATAAGTACTTAAAGCATATAAATGTAAATTATCATGATCATCAAATGTATGGATGCGGTAAATCCCTATGCAGTCCAGCCGGTGAATAATTAATTGCCGATTACGCAATAACGTATCAAGGTTGAATTAGCCAATCAGTCGACATCCGCTTCTATAATTAAGGGAGCCAACAACATTTTTGAACAAACTGCAACGAAGGTAGATCGGTGTAAAAGTACGCTTTCCGGAATAACAAAGGCCGAACGAAGCGTAGGTAAGGCTTTCGTTGGAAAAAAGAAAAAAGATAAAAGAAAAAAGATGAATGAAGTGGAGAAAAAAGAGGACGGTTCCGCAAGCATGATGCGTATTGATCGCTTTCAAGGAACGAAGCAACGGTACGCGAGCCGATTTCGCGAAAAAGCTAATGAATATCGAACGAGTCCGCTGAAAAGCGCTCCGCTCGCCTGCCACTTCATTACGTCAGAGTGCCGAGAGAATCCATGGGAAATGCAATCGAAAATCTCGGGGTGCCTTCGGCTCTCCCTCCATCGGCCACATTGGCAATTAAGAGCCAGATTGAGCGACGAGACGCAAAAAGCGCCAAACCTCTCCTCGTTCTCGCTCTCTTGGCCTGCAAGATGAACATGCAAAGGATTTCCTCCAAATAAAAAGGCGTTGGAATCGTAATTAACTCGGCACATTACACTGATTTCTCTCGAAAACTACAAAGATGAATAATCTGTTGGCTAGTTAAATGGCTAATTAAATATTGAATAATAATAATAAGTACTACGATCTCTCTATTATAGATTGAACGGATAGAGACACAGAGAGAGAGAGAGAGAGAGAGAGAGAGAGAGAGAGAGAGAGAGAGACAGACAGACAGGTAGAGAGGGGGAGGATGTAATACAAATTCTTCTGTCGCGGCATTGGCGACACGTATGTCTTGCGAAAGAAATATTTTCTGAGCAATCAATCAATATTCAACGCGCATGTTAATCGACGATTAATAGAGTGAGGGAGGGAGGGTTGAGGGAACGATATCGGACTCGTTTCACGAGATGCTTCCTATGGACGCATATCCTCGCTTTGGACGCAGCGCACCGCGTCGATCGCTTTTTCACGAGGTTTTGTAATTGATCGAGCGGGGCTTCTAGTTCGTATGCTGCGCTCGTCCCTGGCCAAAGGAGCTTATAAGTAACGCTGTAATGACGTAGCCTGTCATGCCGAGAAACTGTTCCTCACCAGCCTCCCCTCCCTCACCCCCTCCACCGATCCCAACCGCCCAACCACCCAACCACTATCCCTCCTTCTTCCGCAGCGAGTTGCCGACTTACACTGACAGCCCTTCTTCTTTCTCACTCCCCGTTTTGTCCCTGCCTTTCTTTCCTGCGCTCCTACATCCTCACCCGATTACTCAACTTCTTTGTCTTTATTATGTATTTTGCAATTCAACGCTCTTGGCATTATTGGAATTTGCTTGCGTGAACGACTACTGCTATAGATAATAATTTAACGTTTATTTTTATATTATTTATGATAGCTCGCGAGCAAGATATTAAGATATCTAATAAGAAAGATTATCTCTATTAGTGCAACCACCGTTGGCAAAATTCATTTCCTCCTTCCTCATTAACATCAATACCATAATATTGACACGATGTTTGGTCTAAACATTACCTTTAAAATCTTTTCTCCTACTTGCTTCTAAAATCCAATAATATTGATAATTAGTCTTTTACTTTTAAAA
>NW_011948420.1:10437233-10452218 GCF_000503995.2 Ceratosolen solmsi marchali
AAACATAAGATAAGTATGAGTAATTATATATACTAATATATACTATATATGAATATATTAATGCAAGGGAATTTCATTTTAAAATAAAAGTAAAATCCACTTTAATTATTAAAAGATGTAATTAAGCTTTTGGCGTACTTTTTAAAATATCTTTGATAAAATGACAATCGGGATATATCAATCCATTAATTAATTATAGAATTTGAAAAATTGTATCGAACGAGATTGCTTTTTAATGAATTTACAACGACTACTGTATTATTGGATATAGCGGTCTATTGGATAAATTATTCATTAAGTTTCATAGTTCGTAGTTCATAGTTTCCCTACTCGAACATTATTAAACTCTGTTGAGTAATGCGAGAGTTGATTGACGAGTGACTTTCATTAATTGTCGGGCCTACGTTTACATACTTACTGCACTATTGGCAAAAAAAGTCATAAAGTATAAAGCGGCAAATTTGGCATACGCGCTATCAAGATTTCACGAAAGCCCAGACCAGCCCGACATTCGCTTGCTCCTAACGCCTCGCGCTAAAAATAAATGGCGCACAATGCCATTTGTTAAGGCGACATTGGAGCGAAGATGGAAGCAAAACAGTAGCAACATCGGCGCCTGGCACATTCATCTTGCATTCAATCGCGAGCAATCGACGCCACTTCAATTCCTCTCGGATGGGAGCCGCCCTCGCGGGACTTTTTCGTCGCGGCGCGGGCCGATCGATCATTTCGTCGCCGGGCCGGGCCGAATTCGGAGCTGGAGAAAAACGGACCGAAGGAGAGGGCCCGCGACCGATAAATCAGCCGGCGAATCGAGCGCCCGCGACTTTTCTCAGCGCGACCCTCGCCGACAATTCCGTAAACTCGCGCGCGCACGGCCTCGCGCATATTTACGTACTTTTTGCACGGAGATGATGATGATGCGTCGGCTCCAGCGGTCGGGAGAAAGTACAGTTGCACGCCCGAGGATATTGAAGAAGGATGCACGATGGGTGCAATCGCTGGGGATTGGTTGGGAATGGGCGATCGAGGCGGGATTTGTCACGCTCTGCGAGACGACGTCCACTTGAAAAATTTGGTACGGCTCATTAGAATATTAGAATGAGTTTCCTTCGTGGACGTTGACCGACGAGCGTCCGCTTTACGATAACGTCCTCTTCTTTTTGCAGACTGACGTGTCTACGATTTGCCCAATCGACGCACTAATGCAGACTTTTTAGTCTCGTCGTTTATATTTTAGCAGCCATATGTAGTAATGTGGTAATGCGTGCGACGGGTAAAGAAGGCGTCTTTGTCTACGTAATGCAGGTTGAACGACGTTGAAGCGATTAGCCTATGTATTTCCTAATATATCATCTACGGCAACTCCTCGCAATTTTATGGGAAAATTCTTCAATTATTGTTGATGTCGAGCTATTCAATTTGGATATAATCGATTGGATTATAATTGCTTATAATTGTGCTGGATAACGACGATATAAAATTCAATGTGTCCCAGAGCCAAATTGGCAATGATATTTGCCGATTTCTCGAGCGTTTAGTTTAGCGTAGTGAATTATTTGTAAAAATAATAGAAATTTTCGAACGTTGTTCATAAATAATGGTAAAACAATTCACAGAGAATTGTCATTCTTAATATGCGAAGTAATGCGTGCAAAATACTAGTAAAAGAAAGTAAGAAAGGAAGAAAAGACAAAAAGAAAACAATATAATATTGTGAAAAATGATATAGTTATACATTAATTATAATTTCTACGATTATATAGATATATAATTAATATATAACGGGAAGTAAGATATTATAATTTAAAGCGATTGTTACTCCTGGATAAATCTTCTCTCCTAGCGTCTACTTTTAATTATAAAGTATAAATTTAATTGTATAACTAAGTTAACTCGCATTTTCATTGCAGGATCGATGGAAATAATTCAACAAACAGTTAGCAAGTTGTATTACAAATCATTTCCGAGGCCGGATCTTGGAATTTAATTATAACAAAAGGTAAAAAGGTATTTATACAATTTTAATACTCCTGGATTCATTTTGAATAAAGTAGCTTTCAATGTACCTATTAGTATAGGAAGATTAGACCTTTGAAAAATATTTTATCGATATCCTTAATTTCAGGATGCTGCATCATTCGTTCGACTTCAATGTCTGCAACCACAAATATTTACAACCGCCATAGAAGAGAAATCCTCAGTTCTTAACAGCATCCACGATGAAATTGAAACATCTATTTACCCAATCAATTCAATATTGATTCTCAATTGACTTTTAATCGACTTTAATGACATTGTATTAATATATATTCAATATATACAACATCGAGAAAGCGTGAAAAAATATCCGACAAATATAATCGATATATCGTGTTTTTATACATTATAATAAATTAAAATATTATTATTAAATCATTATTAACAAATAAGCGTTGGATGGAATGTTTAAGTCATTCTAACTAGTCGAATCCTCTCATAGTCTTTTGGACTTGGCTACGGCCAATATCCTATGCTCATTAAATGACTTTCTCTCTCTCTCTCTCTCTCTCTCTCTCTCTCTCTCTCTCTCTCTCTCTCTCTCTATGTGAAATGCCACGATTCATAAAAATAAACGTCAATATAATATACAAATAACTCGTCCAAAAGCTTATTTTTTTATTCTTATTTTACTCGTAATGTGCTCGCTCGTATAATTCAGCTAGCCGTATGAAAACATTAGCCAAGAAAAGTGGAACGAAAAGAAGTCTGCGGAGAAGGATAGAGAACGATAGGGCTCACGTCGGATTCTCACGAGCACGAGGAATATATAGCCTCCATCGCGCGATTATTATTCGTCGATCAATTCACTATAAAACCTCGATGATTTAAAAGGAGATGCAGAAACTAGTTGAAACTCCCCCTCGGTAATCACAGCGAGATCAATAAGCCTCATCGTGCGCTCGAGATGCCGCCGTTCGAGTTTGCATGGCCACCTCCTCCTCCTCCTCCTACTCCTCCTCTTCCTGCTTCCCCTTTCCCGTGCAGCTAACCTCTTTCTTTCTCTCGAGCTCTTGTGGGTCCTTAATAAGCGGTTCGCCGCAGAACAATCCGATTAATTCGAGAGTGGCTTGTCCGACGCTATTCGGCCCTGTGCTTCTTGGACCGACGCGCGGCATTTCTCCCTCACCCCCACCCCCTCACCCTCCAACAGCCATACCACCTCGTGTTAGTTCTATCTCTCTCTCTCTTTCTCTCTCTCTCTCTCTCTCTCTCTCTCTCTGTGAAATGCCACGATTCATAAAAATAAACGTCAATATAATATACAAATAACTCGTCCAAAAGCTTATTTTTTTATTCTTATTTTACTCGTAATGTGCTCGCTCGTATAATTCAGCTAGCCGTATGAAAACATTAGCCAAGAAAAGTGGAACGAAAAGAAGTCTGCGGAGAAGGATAGAGAACGATAGGGCTCACGTCGGATTCTCACGAGCACGAGGAATATATAGCCTCCATCGCGCGATTATTATTCGTCGATCAATTCACTATAAAACCTCGATGATTTAAAAGGAGATGCAGAAACTAGTTGAAACTCCCCCTCGGTAATCACAGCGAGATCAATAAGCCTCATCGTGCGCTCGAGATGCCGCCGTTCGAGTTTGCATGGCCACCTCCTCCTCCTCCTCCTACTCCTCCTCTTCCTGCTTCCCCTTTCCCGTGCAGCTAACCTCTTTCTTTCTCTCGAGCTCTTGTGGGTCCTTAATAAGCGGTTCGCCGCAGAACAATCCGATTAATTCGAGAGTGGCTTGTCCGACGCTATTCGGCCCTGTGCTTCTTGGACCGACGCGCGGCATTTCTCCCTCACCCCCACCCCCTCACCCTCCAACAGCCATACCACCTCGTGTTAGTTCTATCTCTCTCTCTCTTTCTCTCTCTCTCTCTCTCTCTTTCCCTCACGCGCGCACGCGCTCGCGATTCTCCTTTTCTTGAGCTCTCGGCTTTTCTCCTTCTTCGCGAGCTGGTGCTCAATCCGATAGGTCTTCGACTTAGGCAGGCACATGGTCATCGACGTATTACGTTAATGATAGTGTTTCTCCGAGCATTGCTCGAACGTGACTCGTGCGCCGCCAGTACGGTTCTCCTCTACTCACCAGCCATCGTTGAATATGAGAGGACTCGTGCGGCTCGTATGGCTGAAATTATTTTTCGTAGCTTTCGTTCACGTGGATCGATGTTACTACCAGAGTATTCCTTTTAAATCGTCGATACTTCCATCGCACGACCACCAACCATCGCATCTTTCCATCCACGTTCTTTCATTCATTCTCATCGCACTTGGACGTTTCTTTCATTTGTCACTGTTTTGAAGGAAGATTTTTGTTGCTAATTGCTCACGCGCACTCCTGCATTGCCGTTCATTAAATTGAAAAATAAAAAAAAAAAAACAAACCAAAAAAAAATTATTCTTTCCCTCTTGATTACTCGTTTAAGTAGGCACGTTCGTGCTGCAAGTAGACCTGTACAAGCTGCTTTATCTATTTTATGGGGATATAGCCCGTATCAATACAAAAACATTTTCTTTTCGATAATGAAACTATAAGAAATACACGATACTATCGATATTATCGATTTCATAAAAGAATTTCATTTTGCATTTCATCCGACATTCTTGAATATCGGAAGCTCGTTGTTGTTATTTACATGAAAACAAAAAAAATTTATTTTTTTTTTTTGTAATCCATTATAATTGAATAATATGTAAATAGTCGAGTGCTTTTTGTAATATTATCAATTGTAATGATCCGTAAGACGGATTTAAAATGAATGTTTCGTAATTTTCTTATCGAGATAACAATTATTCAGACTCAGTATTTTATTACTTTGAAAATAAAGGGATTATTTTGATATTCTCCATTCTATATCTTTTCCATATAAAATATAATTTTTCTTGATCTCAACGGCATCAATCATTGCTCGTGACAGTAGATTATAACAAATCAAGTTAAAAACAAATTTTTTTTTCCCTTATCCTGTATCAAAATATAAAATGCCATTTTGTTTTAGGGATAACATCTTATTTCTCTATATACACGCGCGCGCTTATGTGGTATATGTGCACCTGCACGACCCTACACATGAGCGAGGTTGGGAATGTGCGAATCTTCTGTATTATTGGTCCATGCTATGTGGAAATACTTGTATACTACCAATCGACTATAATAGTTCACGAGACTGGGATAGGATATAATTCATTTCAATGCGATATTTTTCGAAATTAATCGTCACTATATCGTCGATAAATTTAATTCCAATCTTATAACAAACAATATTTTATAAACTTTGATTTTTTATTTCAAACATCAAGCTTTTGTAATGTTGTAATTTAATAACTTGCTTCATTATAATACTCAGGGCAATTTTTTATTATAAGCTTCTATTAATTCTATTGTAACCATTTATTTTTGCTGGATTTAAGAAAAAAAAAAGAAAAAAAAAACAGAACCAAGAAATTATTAATAACTTAGTTTAGCATTATATTTCTTTTATTGATATAAATACTTACGTACTAGTTGATGCGTAAAGAAAAATTTGATAATTGTTACTTTCATACTACATGTCATTCATAATTAAATATTATCGTAATATTATCGTAATATTATTGATTGTAATAATGTCGTAATAATTTATACACAAAAATTGTTAATTCTTAAACATACCGCTCTATTAACGTGTTCCATAATTTTTATTAATTTATAAATATCGGATTATCTATAATAAATATTCTTCTTATTCGTAAGCCTGATGTGTGCTTCTTTTATTCCCGGGCACATTAGACTCCTGGGAAAACATATAATTAATAGAAAGATAAATTAATGTGCGTATTCTATCATTATTAGAGGAAAATAATATCCGTATGCTTGTGCGCCTATCATAAGCGTACAAATATTTGAATGAACATGGTGGCAGATAAGAAATGGCCATGTCATTAGTTTGATGACTACATGTATTTTGACTCTCCAAACTACCACAATCTCATTGTGCAGCAATAGCGCAATAATCGAACATCTAACATAAGTATATTTAATCGTTTGAGATGACCTGATCGTAATGCAATTTTCACTCCCAATGTTTTCCCTCCGTTAATTGCTCGTATAATTTTAACGGTATTCTTACCATTTCGATTTAATTATATGCAAATGATCATAGATAATACTAATATTAAATATTAAATTAATTTTAATAATACTATTGCCAGACAAATAGTATAGTATTGTGTGTAAATTAAATTACTGATATCAAATAAAGATAATGTATGATACAATCATAACGATACCGTAATCATTATTTAGTTCTTGATAATCAAGAGAATGCAATCTCGGTATTTCATGAAAAATTAATTACAATTTTACGTTATAATTCTCTTTCATCGTTAAAAATGAAATATTTATCAAACAAATAAGCAAATTATGTTTTTAGCACCTAATTAAAGTAGTATGATAATTGATTTTATTCATTTAAATGTTATTTAAAATTATAATGAGTAGAAAATGTTAGTTGGACGTGTAGTTTTAAGGAGAGTAAAGAGACTTTTAGGTTATGTTAATTTGTCTTTCAGCTACAGAAGCGTACAAATGCTATTGGTCATCTAGTTTTATCGATTCTGACTTCAATTTAGATATCCGAATAATTTCACCTCTCTATGCAGTCTATAAAACATTTATATATAATATACAACGAATCTACCAATAGATAATTGTATTTCATTCTTTATTTATACAGAATGTAGGATTTATTGTTAAGGCAAATCTTGATGTAAGGATGCATCATTCTCTCAGGACTATTCTTATGCAATGTGAAAGCTCTTTTCATCATAACAGTTATTATAAATATATTTTGTGCGCTATATATAAAAACAATTATTACAGTAATATCTTCAATTAACTAAGCAGATATAGCAGATATACTTGTTGAAAATCTTGAATGAATTTTTGGGAAAATCGTATGCTCTCGTTATTCCGAGAAAGCTCTTTGTCAAATAACTCGTTAAAAAATTGGGAATTATGCTGCATTGTAATAGTTAAATAGGAAAACTAAATTTTCTCAACAAAAGCAGACACGAAAGTCTAGAGCTTCAAACTGATCATTGATTCGATTTTCCTACGTCAACTTGAATTTGACGAGAAGGTGTTTTGCGCGCATTCGTTAATCGCTCTTAGTTAGCTATTTGTCCCAGCGTATAATAAAAGTCATGAAACATTTATGAAATGGCGATTATGAGAAAATGATGAAGTTGAAATTATATCGTATCACGAAATGCACGCGGACTCCTTGGGGCCAAATGCGTGAGCGACGAGTCGGAGTTGTGCGCGCGGGAGCCCAACCACGGCACCAGGACGTTAAGGCCTTCATTCCGCGAATTTTATTATTGGAACTGGACGAGAGTATATGACGGGAAGGAGAGGATGAGGGTTAGGAGCGTTTGTGTGTGTGTGTGCGCGCGCGCGCATTTGGAGAGGACTACCCGTCCGCACAAGAGGGTGCAATTATTAGTCTTAGGAATATATTTGTCCGTTAGATCATCGGGAATTCTATTGCGTGACCTAACCGCGCGGTCTAACGCGGCGTCCTCGTCGTAGCCGAGACGTTTCGGGCTTGTTGCGTTTTTCGTTAGAGACTCATTCTTGCCTTTCTCGGGAGAGCGACTTATTTCCAGCTGCAATTTTTGCTCTTGGCTCCGGGAAGTCAATTCGACGGAGCGGCAACTCGTGAGAATGGATTTCAACGCCACAATCTTGTTTTATTAGACATAAAAGGAGAACTTACTTCCTCGCTCGGCCTTATGTATGGCCGATGTAAACTTATTCATAAGCTTTTGCAAAATATAGAGTAGTGCTCACAATCTCTAAATTTATAATAAGGAGAGGAATTGCTTGGAATAATGGTCCGATCATTTTAATGCTTAAAATAAAGCTTTACTCGGAAAGCCATTAAACGATATGTAACTATATGGTCGGGAATAAACAAGGTTTTCATTTTTCGCCAATCTACGATTCTCCATTCCGCCATTATTCCATAAGACTGATTGAAAGAAGAGTTTGAAATTGTATTTATTCGTCATAATTCATAATATGCGTATGAAAAACTTAAATAGAATGATGAATTATCTGTGGCGCGTCTTACCGGACAAACAGTTTACATTTCCTATTTTGTCATTGTTATTAATGCTGGCCCGCTGCTAGCATATCTCATTGCTGTTTTACATTATTGTTGATAATAAATTAAGCGTTTCTTTCGCTCTATTTTTCACATTTATCGCAAATTAAAGCGTTTCGGAAGAACCTTAGAGTTAGGCAAATAAACATAATATAACTCATGAATAAATACTCTTTCTGTATAACGAATCGTTGCATTTTACGATTCGTTACATTTATTATCTGATGCTACTATGTTATTTTTATTGTTTCACTTATCATCGAGCTTTAAATATTTATTTAGCTTTTCCTTGTTTAATCAGTGTAGGCAACAAAGTGCCAAATTCACTAAATATATATATATATATATATATATATATATATATGTATATATATTTTTTATAATATCGTACAATTCTGACTTTTTATGAATTTCTGTTTACTTAAAAAAGTAATGCCAATGGATATCAATCGATCGACTATGACACATTGTACGATTATTATTGCAGTAACGAATAAGCCCTCGTGATTTCTTTAAATAAGCACATAATAAATAGCTATTAGCGAATATTAACGAAAAGACTATTATTGACCCGAGGAATATCAAATGGTTATTAGCTATTGAGCTTTCGAGGAACGGTGATCGTATAGTAATGCCCGATAGTCAAGCTCAAGCTTAACTTTCACTCGACTTTAGCATCGTTTTAGCACAGATATTAACTACTACGCTCCCAATACCGAGAGCGCTTAAATTGTCGACTTGCGCGTCCTAAGGTTATCATCAAGAGGCGTAGGTAGCATAGGAAAAGGATCATCTTAGTCGGAGGTTCGAGCCACGCGCGCTTCCCCTTACACATAGTCCCGAGCAGCTCGTTGTCAGGGCGCAGATGTCCGAGGGCGGAGGTCCGGCGCTCGTCGCACGTTTTGCGTCTTGGCTCGAGGGGAGACCGAGGTCCGCGACCGAGCCGCTTTAAATTTGTGGCGCGTAACCCCCGTGCATTTATTATGTCGCCGCACGTGAGAATGATGTTTTAAGGTGCGCGGACCCAGCGGGGTCTCCTACGCAGTAACCCGATATGACTTCCCGAGATCGCATCTTCGGATTCGGGGACCCGCGGCCCGTGCCCGGCTCCTCCTTTTGACAATGCCGCCGCGGCCGCTCAACCGCTTTCTCCTCGACCGTGGCTTTGTTTTTTTATTCGCGCGTTAAAACGGCGCGCGCGTAAAGCACCCTGGCATTTTGCCGCCGAGAACGTCGTGTGTGAATTCTTTTTGCATATTGTGCGCGAGTCTTGTGGCACGTCAACGAGCGAATTATTAGCCCGAGGATTGAGATGCGTTCGAGTCTTATCGCGTGTCGTTGGAGTCTTGGAAGATTTAGATTAGAGATTAGCTCGTTGGCCTATGAGCTATGAGATGATATGATTACGGCGACAGATCGGCCCTCAGTCGCTTCAATTTTCGCAGCACAAGTTTGGTGGGCTGCGTCGTCAATGCCACGTAGTAGAAAGTATGAAGAAATTCTTGGCTTTATAGAAAATCGCTTATTCGCGTGATAATTGCACGAGTGCACGACAATGAGATAATGGGATATCCAATCGATATGGATTTTAAAATTTAAAGGGAAATTTGACGAAAGAATCAGCAGTAACTCTATGTAGAATGCAAATTGGGTACAAAATGTCAGTGTGACGATTAATGCTTAACTGTGACCTATGGCGCAATAGATTAATCGTTCCATCTATTCAAAAATACATACTTATTACACGATTTCACGATGATAGGATCTTTTATTTTTCTTCTTTATTCCAAAAAAAAAAAAAAAAGAAAAAAAAATTCAATCGCTCGTACGTTTGCTACGATAAATTTTTGCGTCCTCATTCAAGAGGCTGTTAAACATTCACATTGTTTTTACATTTCCAATGGCATTTGCACATTTAATTCGAGGATAATCGATACGATTATAATTCTATGATAATAATAACATAATCCATTGTGATATTTCTCGTGCTCGCATCCATCGACGGTCCCTTACTTATAAAAAGAAAAAACAAAACATAAAAAATATGCAAAATTGAAATTGCATTACTCGTGCACTTTTATTATGTGCTTATCGCTCTCATCCATCCTCTTGCAGTGATAAGCTTCCAAGATCAAATTAACAGGATATCATAAATAATCATGAATGTGAATGATGGCGCGAGAGGTGAAAATTTCACTGATATCAATATTTATTAACAACGATATTGCGAAAAGTCTTTGGTTACGAGTGGCATAATATACATTAGGTCGCAGGTGTTATTGCAATTAGTAAGGATATCGGCTGAGATTATCAGGGCGCGCGCCGCTCAGGAATTAGCATGCCGAATATAGAAAGGAGGAAAATTAATTAAGGTACGTAGGCTAGCCACGATGCCTATCTAAATAAGAAGTTGGCGTGACTCTGCATAAAGCCGCTCATGTGCGCTTGAGCTCGGCCGTGATCACCTCGAATTCATGTAGACTGTCAGATGGTAGATTCAGAGCCTGAATTGTGCGCCAGCTCGAGCAATTAGGAGAGCAACGTTAATGCGAGAGGCGGCTAAGTGATTCACGGTGTCAAAAAGATGCGGGCAGTTAAAACTTTTTTCCTCTCACATAAACTTGCCTCGTCCCTAGAGCTTTTCTCCGCTCTCCTATCGCTCGACGTTCTGTTTTCTTAGCCTCGCTTTCTCGGATCTCTTAATTCTTAATTCTTAATACTTTTGAATTTTGAAAGGATAATATAGTATTGTAAGTAATTGCACACGATCCATGAATCTGCAATTATAATGGATTTTTAAGTAAAATTAAATGCAAATATAGTAGTAGTACATATGCTATTATATGAACATTGCTGCCTGGCAATGTGCATTAAAAATTAAATAAAGACGAGATAAATAAAGATATTAGTAATGTTAACTTACTCTCGAAAACCTTTTTTTTTTTTTTTTTTTTTTTTTTTTTTTTTTTTTTTTTTTTATCAAATAATACGTTTCTATTCTGATATATTGCATTAAAGCTTTTCTTTTCGTGCTCTATTTTTGTTTTTGTTTTTTTCTTCAAATCTTAAAGCTCTTTACTTGCCTTGGCGCAAAACTTTATAGAAATATATTATATTATTATTCTCTTGCGTAAAATGGTTATATGATATTGAGAAGAAGAAGAAGAAGAAGAAGAAGAAGAAAATTCATAATCATCGTGTACTGTTAATTATCCTCATATCATGTAGAGTTTCTTAAGTTTCATGCTCAAAGTATTTAAGGGTGTTCTCTTTCAAAATACATCAATTACCACATTGCATCAACTAGCATTTTTGTATTAATATTTTCTTTCTCTCTCTCTCTCTCTTTTTCTTCTTTCTTTCACATATTTTGATATTATTTATTGCTTTTTAGTATTGCGCAGATAGCGAGGGACATGAATAATAATATTCCAATTTTTCAGAATATTACGTTGAAAATTAGAATAATTAAGCAAGAGATTAATAAAGTTTATTTCGTCAACTATTTGAGCTTTACATTTACAATTAGACAAACTACAATCGAACAATATTCTGTTGTAATTTGATTACTTATATTACTATTAGTAATTACGAATAATCATGAATTGTTATCAATTACCATATATGCATTAATCAATGTTAAATTTATACAGAGAATTACAAATGTTAAAGAATTCTAGTTTATGATAAAATTAAGTTAACTAATTTACTCAAAGTATTAATTATATTTTTATTTTCTCAATTTTTAATCGCATGTTGATAAAATATACAGCAATTAATTTGTTTTATTTATTATAAGTATTACAAGCATTTGTATGAGTATCAAATTTACTATAGTATATAAGTTTAGTATACTCTGATATTGTATTATTGAGCGCATTAACGTTCTTTAAGAAAAATAATATCGGTAACTTGAATAGAAAAAGAATAGAAAATTTTTCATTCCTTCCTAGTTTACAGAACCTCGCTTCTCAATGCCGATGATATCATTCTTTATATTATTATAATTATTATTTTTTGTTGTTGTATATATTACATTTTTTGTATATATTATTTTGTATATGTATATATTTTTTTATTATTGTATATATAAGAAAGACCATTTTGTCAATAACGGGACATTGCAATGCTTGTCTTTGCAGCTACTTTGAAATTATTGCAAAAAAAAAAAAAAAAAAATAAATAAATAAATAAATAAATAAATAATGAAATAAAATATAGGGAAGCGAGATAGTTACGTTAGATACGCAAAAAACTTTCTCACGTAGATTAGGTTGCTATAATACAAGATCGTTGTGCGCAGTTGAAGAAGAAACATCAACGATAATCAAGGATCAGTCGTAACGTTCGTATAAATAAGGAGTCTTGGAAGCGCTGTGCATGCGGGCAACGAGAAATGAAATTACGTTGATATCGATTAGCGTTGACATCGGCGATTAAAGATTTGCGATGCGTTTTTAATGACCATTCGCAACTGCCTTAATTTTCAGCGTGCACCGCAATTTTTTATTGATAATATTTAAATATGGGCTTTTAATGGTCCTCGCACCACTGCCTTCGCTTTCTTCCATTCTCTCCTTCCGACGGGGCATTTTTTTCCCTTTTTCTCCTCCTCCTCCTCCTCTTTTTTTCTTCCTTTACTTATACGGCGATTTAACATATACCGCTGCATATGTGCAAGAGCGCTTTTATTACTCTCTATTCATAATCGCAATTACAGGATTAATTTAAAATTTGATCTTCTAATACTTATTATGAAAATTTATACCGCCCGATGATTACCTATTTGAGATGCAAAAAAAAAAAAAAAAAAAAAATATTTCAAAGATCTTCAATTAAGTATAACGATACTTTATATTAAGGGATTAATAGTCAGTGAGAATTAGTTGGTATCCTAGTTATGTGTACGGAGAAGAATTTTGATTTATTAAGAATTAAATAGGTAAAAGTTTGCTAAAATGATAAGAGTTATTTTTATGCAAACGCGCTTAATGCATTTGAATTTCAAATTTTTCATTATGTTTACCGATTGTGAGAAGTTTGGATAAATGCGGTGAAAGTTTAAATTATAACTTTTTAACTTGTGCACAATAGTACATTTTAGCCGACTTTAGTTAATGAATAACCTGTTTTGTACGTATAATTACGATCTTTTCTCTAGATTTTTATTGTGAGAATACTGCTGCTACTTTAATTTAAAGCAGACGGGGCTGGGGGGGGGGGGCGCGTATTAATTCTAGTAAAACTATTGCTACTCCCTTGATTTATGAATATCTCCTCCCCCCCCCGCTCTCTCTCTCCCTCTCTCTCTCTCTCTCTCTCTCTCTCTAACCGATAGAATATCTCATATTGAGAGACATTTTTAACGAATGACAAAAATATTAATGTACAATCGGTTAGTGAATTTTTTGACTAAAAATATTCTTTTCATGGCGATTGACCAACAGTTTTATTACTTCTATATTCGTAAATTATTCACGGTAGATGCATCAATTTCACCTTGCATATATTTAAATCAACCTTGTTAATTCTATTGTTATATACTCATGAGAGAAAATGCCGTAAAATTTATAAAGCGTAATGATATTGCAAAACTGTGTTTCCTTCACAGAATACAGAATTTATAAATAATTAAAATACATCTTTTGTTTATTCGTTCATATTTTCGTTATTACTAGTTAAAGCGGAAAATACAAAATAAAATTTTTCAAGCGATGTTGGCAGCATTAGCGAGTGAGTAAACATGCATTAGATAGTTTGTGTAACAATTGAAGTTTAATTAGCTTATTAATAATAAAAATGCTGAAAAGTAGGAGGGAAATGTATCGCAATGGACAATGATGTAAGATTCGAATTATAATGACTTTTCTACGTAAAAGCATGAACTTATTACGAACTTATTAAATGTTTAAATGTCGAAGTCTTGAGATGTCGCTCGAATGGCAGTCTCGCAATAGATTTATAAAATGATCTCAAGTACGCGTGACCTCATTAATAAAAATTATGCCTAATGTATCAATATTATAACGATATAAAATGCGATGGAAAATGATGAAATCCATGAATAGTTAACGCTAGAAGCTTACGACACTTACGAGCTGAAAATGTTTCGTTAGCTTCTTGCACGTACAAGTGTAATCAATCGACTCGTATTTTATTGTCATAGATAAGATTATCAATCTGTATTACAACCAAGTAGTGTATGACGTACGGGATGGTCGAGCATTATCGTACAATGCAAACCAAATGGTTTTGATGCAGCACCGTTGATCAATAAATCGCGATGAATTGGGCTCGGCGACGGGCGATTGCAGGAAGTCGGTGGAGTCAGCGCCAAAAATCGCGGCGGAGGGTCGGGAAAAGCATCGTCTCGGCATCAGCCGCGAGGCAGAGGCGTAGCATTTATCGGTCGGGCCCCGTCATTATTCCATCGAACTCTTTCATCGCCTCGTGGCTAATCGAGTGGGGGCTGGCGATTATCCGGCGCTTGAAAAAACGCGCTGCCGCGTCCAGCTGCTCGGCTTCGCTCCCCACGCGTGCGTCGACTTTTTCTCTCGCAACCCTTTCGCCGGAAGAGATTTTTTAAAAATGACTGGCTAATCGCCCACACGGTTTCTCTATCTCCTGCTTCTCTCCACCTCTCGTTCCTCCTCTCGCTCCTCTTACCTACCCCTCATCAACCGCCTACATCCCCCCCCCTCCCCACCCCACCCCCAAGGACCTAATTCTCTTACGTCCTCTCGCATCCTCTTACATCCTCTCACATCCTCTAAACCCCCCCCCCCCACCCCT
>NW_011948420.1:10452268-10454129 GCF_000503995.2 Ceratosolen solmsi marchali
TCCCCGCACAACCGCTCAACCCCCCCCCCCCATCGCCCCGCCAACCTTCGTGTACGTACTCGAGCTTTATTTATTATCGACGAACGCTTTTCGGTTGCGTACCACCAATTAGAACGGGACAGATTAATTTTTTCTCGGCCCGGTAAATCTCCACTTTCGCGCATGGGAGCTATTTGGCGTTTTAGCGCGGGCGCTACTTAAGTACGATATGATTGATCGCTATTCTCTTTGCGAGTGATGATATCGTTTGTTTACAGAGGATGATTTAGGGCGCGATGCTGCTTATCAAGATCGATGCATCATTATATCACGACTTTGGCACGTTAAACAGTTATGGTCTTAGGGATCTGATCGATGACTCGGCCGAGCCCGGGCCGATCGATAAAAGCCAACGGAAGACTCGATTGCCGATCTAGAAATTATGACGATCGCCAGAGCTTTTCGGAAGCCCATTTTTCACATACATATTCAATTTTTTTCCCATCCAATTATAATTAATAATGACACGCGCTTATCGTTGCGATAAAATGCGGTAGTCCATGAACATGTAACAGAATGCGAAGAATCGTATCGAGGAGTATCGAGGCATATTATAGGTGCAATACCATGTATTAATGATAATTAATCGATCCGGAGAATGCTCGAGAGTTGTATTTTGACTTGTAAGTAGATGAATCGAAGGCAAGCTATTAAGAATGGAAATTAATGTCTTTGCAATAACGAATCAAATCGTGTTTTAGCATTAAAGTATCGTGATCTCTGTGTTTTTTTCTTCTTCTCTTTCTCGTCAAAGACATTATCTTGTGTATATAATACATTTTTAACCATTATCTCGTATCATGCATTATTACATAGCAAAAGTTTAAGGTAATCATTACCATTACTATTCCAAGAATTAAATCCAATGAGTTTCTTTTATCGACAATGCGTTATTATTATACTTTTTAATTAAAAAATCAATATTAATACGACGATGAATAAACATATCATAATGACTATTAAGTATGTTTACGTGCAAGATGTAGTGGCAGCTAGGCGCAAAAGTGCGCGGATAAAGTGCGCGTGCCCGTAGTATAAAAGTGGCGCAAGGCTAAGCAAGAAAAAAAAAAAGAAAAAGAAAAAGAAAAAGAAAAAGAAAAAAAATTAAAAAATGCTCATCGACTGAGAACGCGAGCGAATCGCGCGGCAACGGCGAGGAATAATAAAATTGGAGGGGAGCCGCATCGGGAAGCGTAGTGTCATGCGATAGAGTCATAGGAGGAGGCAAAGACTCGCCGATGTTTGCGCAAAATATCATCTATAAATCGGTGCACTAATGAAAAATTTCCATTGCAGGAAGTGCTTCAAAAAAAAAAAAAAAAAAAAAAAAAAAAAAAAAATGCGGACCCCAGAGACGGAGAAAAAGAGACGGAGCCGCTCGCGCATCCCGAGACGCGGCGAGGGTACGACGAGTCAATAGTTGGAGCGCGGCCTCGAGGCACCGCGAGGCCAAGCCATAAAGAATCGAAATGCAGAAAGGAAAGGCGAGGCCCCGCCGCGGTGGTACGGGGATACGGCAACTTTTTCCGCGGCTTACGATTTGATGTAATCTAATTGGATATGAAATTAAGTCAACGAAATTCCGGCAAAAATGAGCATGGCGCAGGGGAGGGTGAGCCTGCACTCGTTGCGCCTCCATTTGAAATTTATATTTTCCGCCGTCGCCCCGTTCTCCCGTTCTCCCGTTCTCCCGTTCTCCCGTTGTTGCATCCATCATCTTTTTCTGTTCTTCTGTTCTTCGGCAAAGATAGATGCTGAGGTAAAGCCGGGACGGGAGTACGGCGAGCGGAGCGTGATGAGGAGGGGGGGGGGGAGGGGGGAT
>NW_011948420.1:10454223-10479375 GCF_000503995.2 Ceratosolen solmsi marchali
TGGGGGGGGGTATGTGGTGAGGTATCGGTGATGGTAAGTGGAGGAGGAGGAGGAGGAGAGGCCATCGGTAATGTCGAGAGCGCGAGCATAATTGTGCAACTGCATATAAGCGCCTCCTCCCTTACTTTACGCACTTTTTGCCGCCTCTCGCGACGGATAAAAGCGTCACGGTCGCGATCATGCGAGGAATAAGACCGGCCTCCGCTTCTCCACCTCGTTCCCCACCCTCCTACCACCAACCGCTCATCGACTAAGTCATCCCTTCCTTCGTACACCCTTCGATCGGTCGCTTTTACTCTTGGCTGCAGGTGCGAGTGCTGTATATCCGTGCCTTATCACCACGTCGAAATTATCGGCACAATGCGCGCTCGCACACACTAGCGCCTTTCTTGTAGCACTGCACTATATACTCTCTGCCTGTCCATCTCTGTCTCTCTCACTCTCTCTCTCTCTCTCTCTCTCTCTCTCTATCTCTCTCTCGTCTTATTATTTTCTTTGTTGTTTTGCAGCAATGGCTCTTTCCCACGAAGGAAAATTCATCGTTATCTTCTATTATATGTATATATATATATATATATATATATATATAATATATAGGCCGTAGATCACAAAATCTAATGTTAATGTGCAATTACCGCTTTGCGGCATTCATTTGGACAGATTTCTTTTTTGCACTCGTTGATAATACGCTCGATCGCATTCTAAACGCAAGATCTGTGGTTGTGTACTTTCTTTTTTGCTCTTTTTACTTAATACTAAAACAGGAACGCTTAATAAGTTTTTCATATCTTTCCTCTCGATCGGCCTGCAAAAGTTTACATTATTATTTTAAACTTAACGTAATTAGTTGAATAATACAGGCATTTAAAAATAATATTAATGCAATGTTCATTAATGTACCGAACGAATGAAAATAGCTATTTCAACAAAACCAATTCCTTCAACGTATAAAAGAAGAGCGTAATTAAAAATTATCTATTCATAAATGTAGTTATAATAGCTGTAATTAATGGAAACTGTTCGCTGATTTTAAATTATCTTGATTTTGACGATGTATAATATTTTATAATTGTGTATATTTATAATAAGCATTGTTTGAGCTAGAAGCTCGGTGATGTTTTTCTTCCTCTTTATCTTTTACGTGAAAGGCAATTTTAAAATAGTGATCGTCATGAACTTTCTAATATTAAGCAATAACAGAGAATTTTTATGCAAAGCTTGGAAGAACATGGAAGAATACTTGATATTGCTCTCTTTCATAATTACATGAGGTACATGTTTTTCATTTACCATAGACACATTATAATCTTACATGCAAAAATCACGCGTAAAACATATACTGAATTTTTAGTATATAAAAGATATTTTTTACGATAATATAAGAAACTGAATATGTATTATTTTAGGTCCATTACAAGATTTTCTTTTAAGAGAGTCGTAATTTGATTTGGTAAATTAATTTGATAATTTAAATTATATAATCAATGTAATTATTATAAAAAATATATAAAGATATTATACAATAATTTAGTAAATATTTTTAAAATCTTCATAAAAATAAATTAATACAATTACTAATCAATTCAAATAATTCAATTAATAATCGAATTGATTAATGCTCCTATTTTTATAATTATGAAATAATGAACAAATTTTTATATCGTATTGTAAAGTCTGTAAAGAAAATAAAGAAAACTCTTGATAGATTATGAAAGATTATGTAGTAATTGAGAAAAATTAAAAACAAAAAGAATTCCAAGTAATTGTAAATTTTACTTAGGAAAAAATGTTGTAATGTAAAAATTGGTAAGTAATGTGATTTTTTTGACATATATTTTCTTATTATTAATATATTAAAATATTACTTCGTCATTATTCACATTAATATTAGAGTATTAAAAATCAAAAAGGGGCAAGATATGTATATATATATATTATTTTTTTTTTTTTTGAATTAATATATTTCAAATTCCTTTAATATGGATGTATATTAGCTTCATTCATTTAAAATATTCACTTTCTGATAAAAATCTATGCAAGAATATATAGAAAATAAGAAAATATCGATATTAGTAAAATTCACTATGGTATGTACAAGCACAATATCTCAATAAATGTCATTAATAATGACATATAGAACTTACGACACCGTGTTCAATTAATTCATTTATTAATTAACCATATTTAGTAGTTATAATAATATATTGTAGCAGCACCGTAAGTTTACGATTAATTAGATTTTCATTGATTATAAGGTCATTGTCGTTTACCGATTTACATATGAGATGTTCATGTATATTTGACTTATCCTATCATTATTAATGAAATTCCGGTAATATTCAATAACAATATCACATTAATTTATTAGTGAAAAAATAAACGATATATATATATATATATATATTGATATTATTACATAATTATAAAAGAATAGATCCAATATTTTAGACTTATGTATTCATTTTCTATCATTAAACATTACTTTTATTCATGTCATTTATGAAAACTTAAATTAAGATAGAAAATACCGAGAGTCATGATTTATTAATTATAAGAAAATATTTATTTTGCAATGTCACAGTGTTCGTGTCTCAATATCAAAAGATTTGTACTCGATTAAAAGAAATTAGTTCATCTATATATTCATACAAATGTAGAGTTTTATTAAATTGGCATAGACATAAAATAAATCAGAGTCTTGACTTATGAAGCGAATGAATCTCTTTTTCTCTCTATCTTTAAGAATTATCCGTTAGTTCTACTACCCCAATTGGTTATAATCTCGCAATATTAACGTACCGTATAATAATAATAATAACATGTGCAATTATTCGTGTAGTTTTGAATTTTCAGTTGCGGAACGGCAAAATACAAGGAGTTGTATGAGAAGAAGACAGTCGATGAAGACGAAGAAGAAGAAGAAGCAGAAGAAGAAGAAGAAGAAGAAGAAGAAGAAGAAGAAGAAGAAGAAGATGTAGCGAACGAGACGAGAATTCGAGGAAGACGGATGACGAAAGAGTGAGACAGAGGTAGAGAGTGAGAGAGATGAAAGAGGGAAATGGGCAAAAGCATTCATCGGGCCCCAAAGTCTCGAAGGAGGCAAACAACGCAAAAACTGGCGAGCATTGTCCGAGAGAATCTACCCTCACCTTTCTCTCTCACTCTCTTTCACTCTCTCACTCTCTTTCACTCTCTCTCTCTCTCTCTCTCACTCTTTCTCTCACTCTTTCTCTCACTCTTTCTCTCACTCTTTCTCTCACTCTTTCTCTCACTCTTTCTCTCACTCTTTCTCTCACTCTTTCTCTCACTCTTTCTCTCACTCTTTCTCTCACTCTTTCTCTCACTCTTTCTCTCACTCTTTCTCTCACTCTTTCTCTCACTCTTTCTCTCACTCTTTCTCTCACTCTTTCTCTCACTCTTTCTCTCACTCTTTCTCTCACTCTTTCTCTCACTCTTTCTCTCACTCTTTCTCTCACTCTTTCTCTCACTCTTTCTCTCACTCTTTCTCTCACTCTTTCTCTCACTCTTTCTCTCACTCTTTCTCTCACTCTTTCTCTCACTCTTTCTCTCACTCTTTCTCTCACTCTTTCTCTCACTCTTTCTCTCACTCTTTCTCTCACTCTTTCTCTCACTCTTTCTCTCACTCTTTCTCTCACTCTTTCTCTCACTCTTTCTCTCACTCTTTCTCTCACTCTTTCTCTCACTCTTTCTCTCACTCTTTCTCTCACTCTTTCTCTCACTCTTTCTCTCACTCTTTCTCTCACTCTTTCTCTCACTCTTTCTCTCACTCTTTCTCTCACTCTTTCTCTCACTCTTTCTCTCACTCTTTCTCTCACTCTTTCTCTCACTCTTTCTCTCACTCTTTCTCTCACTCTTTCTCTCACTCTTTCTCTCACTCTTTCTCTCACTCTTTCTCTCACTCTTTCTCTCACTCTTTCTCTCACTCTTTCTCTCACTCTTTCTCTCACTCTTTCTCTCACTCTTTCTCTCACTCTTTCTCTCACTCTTTCTCTCACTCTTTCTCTCACTCTTTCTCTCACTCTTTCTCTCACTCTTTCTCTCACTCTTTCTCTCACTCTTTCTCTCACTCTTTCTCTCACTCTTTCTCTCACTCTTTCTCTCACTCTTTCTCTCACTCTTTCTCTCACTCTTTCTCTCACTCTTTCTCTCACTCTTTCTCTCACTCTTTCTCTCACTCTTTCTCTCACTCTTTCTCTCACTCTTTCTCTCACTCTTTCTCTCACTCTTTCTCTCACTCTTTCTCTCACTCTTTCTCTCACTCTTTCTCTCACTCTTTCTCTCACTCTTTCTCTCACTCTTTCTCTCACTCTTTCTCTCACTCTTTCTCTCACTCTTTCTCTCACTCTTTCTCTCACTCTTTCTCTCACTCTTTCTCTCACTCTTTCTCTCACTCTTTCTCTCACTCTTTCTCTCACTCTTTCTCTCACTCTTTCTCTCACTCTTTCTCTCACTCTTTCTCTCACTCTTTCTCTCACTCTTTCTCTCACTCTTTCTCTCACTCTTTCTCTCACTCTTTCTCTCACTCTTTCTCTCACTCTTTCTCTCACTCTTTCTCTCACTCTTTCTCTCACTCTTTCTCTCACTCTTTCTCTCACTCTTTCTCTCACTCTTTCTCTCACTCTTTCTCTTACTCTTTCTCTCTCTCTCTCTCTCTCACTCTCTCTCACTCTCACTCTCTCTCACTCTTTCTCTCACTCTTTCTCTCACTCTTTCTCTTACTCTTTCTCTCTCTCACTCTCTCTCACTCTCTCTCTCTCTCTCTCTCTCACTCTTTCTCTCACTCCTTCTCTCACTCTTTCTCTCTCTCCGTCTCTCACTTTCAATCTCACTCTCACTCAGAGACTCTATCTACGTTTCTGTCCTGGTAGTCGCCGCCGCCGCCGTCACTGCCTCTGAGGAGGTACATACCTACCGACCTACCGTTCGCCCCGTATAACGGCTCGCGGGAGGAAGAGGACTGGCCGCGATTTGATTTTTAAATGCAAACAAATCTACATCGTGGCAAAAGCGCCGACAGCCGTCACTCACGCGGTCAAGTAGTCGAGGATATCCCCGCAGTTGCAGACGTTCGCGGAATGGCTCGCGGATTTTTTCAATCATCGCGGCAACTCTCTGTCCTGCTCCTTTTGTGCCATTCTCCCCACCCTCCTCCCCATTGACTTTCGGCTTTGTGGAAGCGTTCGCGACGCCGACTGCGACCGATCGTTCGGCGAAAATAATGTCGGCGATAACGAGAGAAGTCAAAATTATGCCTCTCGACTTGTATGCGAGTCGCCGCTCGAGGGTGATGTGGCTTTCTCGCCACTTACGCATCGAGAATGAATGCGCACCGGTGAAGCGCAGGCGCACTAAATTCCCGTGTGAAATTGACATTCTTACGTTTCACTTCTCTCTGTCGGACAAATGTATTTTAACTAAGCTCGCGGAGTAAGGGGCTTTCATGGATTATATATGGTCGAAGTAAGCTTTCGCGTACCGCCAGCAATTACGTCAGGGAATCGGCCTTTAATATTCGTTTGCGAACTTTGTGATATTTCCTTATTTATTACCTTTTGAGTGTATTCGGGGAGCGAGTCGATTAGCGCGGGCTACGTAAATCAAATGACATTCCGTCCAATCGGCTCGATTCGTTCAGTCATATGCATTTAGCAAACATTTCAACGCATAAAATATCGAGCGACCGTAGCTTCTAAGTCACATTTGGATTCATAAATTATTTCGATAGATTATCCATCTTCTTTCGAGAATTAATATCCAACAAGAAGATTCGCTTGTTCTTTTGTTATTGTTATTGTTTTTCGTTTATTTATTTGCTCGATCATTTAGAGGTAGCTAGTGTTGGATTTAATTCTTTATATTGAATTTTTCACGTTCTATTCGCTTTGTTTCGCCTGTCCCATGTAAATTCAAGCGCCTTTTGGAGGTTTGTATCTTCTTCGGTTAAGCGCACACTGCTTAACACTAATTGCACTCAATAAAATAATGATTTAATATTTAATATTTGATATTCTATAATCATATTCAGATTTGATACGATGCATTGGTATTGTGGAAAATTTCACGAAACTTATAAGAAAGATACAATGTTATATTCAATCTCATTTCAACCGGAGCTCCGGTGCAAGCGTCATTTATAATCTGCAAAAATCTTTTATATAATTACAAGCCGCACGCACCTTTCATTGATAATATCGACATTTTATTCGATATTTGCCTAGAAATAGCATTTTTTTTTTTTTTTTTTTTTTCATACAAAAATTTAGCACTTTTTGTAGAGAATTATGTGAGCGAAATATGTCGATATTATAAATTGCCTGGAAGATGTTTGTAGATATTACTGCCATATTATCCTGGGGATTAGGAAGGTAACGCGAATGGCAATTATTATTTGCTAGAAAGCAAAGACAGCGAAGAAATTTGATGGTATGGACAGAGAGAAAATGAGGTTGGGCTATACGCTCTGCGCATTAGGAGAGACGTGGCTTGGCTATGCGCTCTTGTGTATTTGTTAATTGGTTGTTGAGTCTGCACGTCGTTTTTTTTTTTTTTTTTTTTTTTTTTTTTTTTTTATTTTTAACGGGAACGAGGCAGCGTTATATGGAAAAGAGTCAATTGATAACGACCTCGTATGAAGATTGAGAATAACCGACGAATCGAGGGAGTCTCGCATTCCACAATGATATCCCACTCCTTATAGAGTCTATCCGATGTGGTTGGCACGCTCGTCTTGCAACGTTCGGTCAAAGTTCCTCAGCACAAAATCCCCTCGGCCGTGGTTGTCCGTGGGACGTGACGTATGCAACTGCTGTAAGGCTGCATCCACGGCATCGTCCTCCCCGTGCCCGTGCACTCTCATCAAAACTCATAAGTTATGCGTTAACCGAGCGACGGCGCACACGTATACAACAGGACGAGGGATACCGGCGAAGATGATAATGTAGGACGGTCGAGGTAAATAAAGGCGCTTGGTAAAAGGATAGAGCGCGGCATTAAGAAAAGAAGATGCCGAGTGCGAGAGGTAATTGCCGCTGGATTAACGAGACGGCATAATTATACAGAGAGTCGCCGATCGTTTCATTACGGGAATCCAAGCGGATCGCGCATTATTACATTGGGCATTATCGGGACGATGTACAGCCGTCTGTGAATAAAAATTACAGGAGGACCATTTTACGAGGATCTATCGTTCGACTTGGCTCAAATTCAAAATCTCTCGACATATTTTATACTCGGCGTGGAAGCTCATGGGACTTTATGCGCTTAATGGTTTGGAATATGGATTTTTGTCGCTCGGATGCTTTAAAGTTTCGAGAGGACGCGCGATCATCTACATCGCTAAATTTTACGATTCAAAAGCGTAAAGATTTCTCGACAACGAGGCACGGATGTTTCGTCAATTTTTTTTTTTTTTTTTTTTTTTTTTTTTTTTTTTTAAATACCCATTAAAATTTTAGTTATGCTTGGACCTTAATTGAAAACTTCCCTTCGCTCTTGCCTTTAACATCCCTCATTCTCATCTCCCTCTGGCGAACTCAGGGCGCTCCTACGATTTACGACTAGCGAGGAAGGCTTTTATGTGTGCGAGCTTGCATCCTCTCTCCATTGATGAAGCACAATAATTTGATCATCCAGTGGGATGAGAATTTTTTTTGTAAAGGTATGTTCTCTTAGGCTTAGTCTTAGCCTGCGAAATGCGGAATTGTCAAGTGGTAGTTTGATAGCTTGGTTATGCTGCCCTTTGTGAATGTGAAAATGGAGTAAAAATTTATCTGCCAAGTCAAGATAAAGAAGAAGTTTTAAAACGAATGAATGATAGAGGAGAAAGACAGGGAGATAGAATGATAGAATGATTTTTAATGTAATGTGGCGCAGATACGAATTCGGCAAAAAGTAGAATTGAATCTAATACGTTCGCTCGGCTGAACAGATCCGAGTCGAATAGATTAGTTGAGAGTCAGCCAAGTGTGACCTCGTAGTCGTAGTCTAATCAGACAATATGCCAAAGGAGTTTATGAAAAGCCGCGGTTAATAATCGCCGATTAGTGGCATGAGGAGGGAATTTGCAAGCGAGCATCTGAAAAAACGTGGGCGTCGATTGGTCGGCGGGAAACGGTAGACGTGGAGCATTTGCAAAAATGTCGCGGTGAAAGGGCGGCTACGGGGCCGTTACCGCGAAGAGGAGCGAGCGCGCATACCACCATATCAATTCCTACGTTGGATGTCTCTAGTCGACGGTGGGACCGCTTCCCGGGCACGCGGTCGATGGATTCGCAGAGATGAGGAGTAAAAAGCGAAGCGACTCTCGACGGCGTCGCCCGGGACATTTAAATGACGTCGGCCTCCTCGCGAGCGGGAATAACTCGCCGGGAGCGACTGCATTGCGAGCCTCCCGCAGCCGTCGCTGCTTCCTTTTTATTTCAGCTAGTGCGGGGAATGCGTTGCTGATTCTTTTTCGGCAAAAACAGCCGATGTGGCCAATGGTTTAGCATACCGCTCTGCCGAGGCTGTTTTATGGGGCCGTTTTGAAGTTTCGCGAACGAGAGCTTTTTGTTATTTAGGCAATGCGCGTGATCTGGCGCGTAATGTCTTCTACGGAATATGAGAAAAAATGTAAATTGACTTAGGATAAAAAAAAGCTAACTGAATTTCAAGAATTTTAAAGCCACATTTTTCGTTACTTGAATCCTCCTTTCGCTGCTACGAGTGCTCTATCATAATTGGTTTTTTATGGCGTTTCTCAAGTTTGTACCTCCTTCAATTATAGTCATTATCGCATTGCAAGTGACATTGTCAGGGCTGACCCTTTTTATCCAAAAGAATTCTCTCTGCCTTATTATTTTGTTTAAATTACGTTTTTACGTGTAACGTCTAATTTCTTTGCGTGCATAGACACTAACTATGAGTTGTGCACTCTGTGCCGCCCAATTTAATTGGCGTATTTATAAATATTAATTTCATTGACCGAATGATTTAAAAAAAATTATATATATATATATATATATTATATAATCGCGCACTTTACAATATTCTTTATTTACAATTACTTTTCTATATTTATATATATATATGATTTTCTATATACATGATTTTCTATTATATACTAAAGTATAATTAACGCATCGTTGCCCCCTATTATTAACGTTAAATCGAAATTAAATGAATTAAAATTTATCCATCCTAAGATGAATTATTTATCTTTATCATAATTACGACGTATAATTTGAATAAAACAATTTTTCATTTATGCAATTAAATGAAGATCGAATGTTGTTTCAATTGAACGAGTATTAGCCATTCTTATACATAAGATCATATTTCAATATATATAAAATTATATATATATATGAAATAAGAAAAATATTGTTTAATATGAAAATATTGGGATCGTCATTGTTGAATTATGATAATTTTATATAAAGTCACTTACAAAATATCAATTCACGCACGGTCAAATGATTTTTCTTTATGCAGGCGCATTAGCAAAAAAATACCAGAAAATATTTAGGCTCAATTTCGTTGTCCTTTATTTTTCCCCACTTTCCTGCGCGGCAGTCTTGTTTTTTTTTTGTTTTTATTTTTCGTTTTTTTTTTTTTTTTTTATTTTATTTTTTTTTATACTTCTTTTCTGGATCAGCGGCCGCGGTGGTTAGCAAGTCCGACTAGACGGGCGGTGAACAGTCAGGAGTGGAAAAAGAAAGCGAGACAGACAGAGAGAGAGAGAGAGAGAGAGAGAGAGAGAGAGAAAGAAAGAGAGACCGGTGACATCGCGAGTCTCGTTGGCGTGTGGGGCGCGGAACGTGGGGACACGGCGGGGGGAGGGGGTCAGCGAAGAGCAGGGGATGCTAATCAGATGCCGACAGCAATGCGGCGGTGAGATCAAAGGGATTCGCGGCGACGCGGAACCACGCGCACCACCGTCGCCGCAGCCGCTGCCGCCGCTCTATATTTGAATAACGCGCGTGTCCACGCTACACGAGAGGGAGATATATATATATATATATATATATATATATAGAGAGAGAGAGAGAGAGAGAGAGAGAGAGAGAGAGAGGACAGACAAGTGCGGGCTTTTTCTCGTGAGCGGCGCCCCTCAGCCAAGGCGATCCTTGCGCGGCGGCAGCTGAGCGATCGATCGATCCTCAACGGCCTATTCCGATCCACTTACTTTGCCTTGCCTCTGCCTTGCCCCGCTTCACTCGTGCTTCGAGCTCATTGTCCTCTTCCTTTTCTCGTTCTTAAGCGCGTAGGATGCATTTGTCGCTCCGCGGACTTTGATTTCCAGCGCCACTGTAGGCGTCTCCGTGCGATTTCTTCTGATTCGGTTTTTTTGTCTTTTTTGTTTTTTTCGTTCCCAAGCATTTTTTCACCGTTATCGAGTAATTTTTCCTTTCGGATAATGTCGGGAGCTTACGGCGTCGGCTCGCGAATGAATTATGCACGACTTTGTATACGGGGTGGTCGGTAGGTGCGAGGGAGTGGCCTTTGACTCGCCGCGATCGGTATAGTGCGAAGCCAAAGCCAATCCGTGCAAAGCAGGTCGCTGAAATTCTGAAATTCTATTTTTCTAATTCCAGATCTTTTAGGGATGCATGTTAACGTTACATTTTACATTTTACTCGGAGAGAATTGCTCGGCCGCAGACAACATGTGTTTCCACGGCAGCGATCTGACTTAATACATAAATTAACATATATTTTAATTTTTAAAGTTGAAAGAATATAATTCAATTCGAAATTACGATTTGCCATGCTTGTGGCTTATTCATTTATATTGCGCTTAAAGTTAATTTATAGTACAGCTCTTGTAATTTCTTCGTAATAAAAAGTGCCGTGTAAAACACGTTCGTAACCTTAATTTTTATTATTAATATTGCAAAAGCCTTAATCAAAGGGTCTTAGTACGCTCTCTCTCTCTCTCTCTCTCTCTCTCTCTCTCTCTCTCTCTCTCAAGCAGGAATATAAAATGTAGCATACGTATTATCCCTTTACAAATTTAACGCCAATAAATAAAAAAAAATCGTTTTGCGCAATACGAGAAAGGCAATACAAAAAATCGTCAATCAGTCAGTAGGATTTCGAAGGAGCCGAAACCTCGCTCTGTCTACCTTTTCCCCGAGCAGCATTCGCAACAGCAACATTAGCCTCTCGCGCGCGCAAAACCAAGAAATTCGTCGATCCTCCTCGATATGCAATAATAATAAAATCCAAAAATTATGACGTTTTGCAGCCGTGGGCCCGCCGACTCCTCTTTCTCCCCCGCTCGCGTCTCAACTTGGACTGCTGCTTCTAAAACCAAACTAAAAAGGCCGTGTGCGCATACTTTAGCAGCCGCGTGCGAAATAAGCTCGCCGAAAACATATATATATATATATATATATATATATATATATTGCATAAGCGGGGGAGGAGCGGACAGCTACGGTCTTGTGGATCCTCCGGCCGTACAGTCGCTCTCGAGAGTTGTGCTCCTGCTCCTCTTCCTGCAACTCCAGCACAACTAATCACTCGGTCATTCTGCCTACACCACTAAATTGTTTGTGCTCTGAGGCAATGCCCACGAGCACATGTAAGTAGTAGACTCGTGGGCTCGGTCTCGTCATAGACGTAACAGCGATATTGAAGGATCGTGACGATCTATCTGCGTGTCCTGAAAATCGGTGGATAGCAGCGATTGAAATGAGGGAAAGGCCGCATTATTCAAGATAATGAAATTCTAATGGAATCCTCATTGAAGATAATACTTTTGCTTCCAAATAATGTAACTAATATCACTATTGTTGCGGCCACTTTTTCATTCTAATTGCAAAAAATCTTTTGGAAAATCTTAACTCTTTTTCAATATTGAATTAGACGCTCGTGATATCTTCCACATATTTCAGTTATTATATACATACATAAATAATTCACTGCAAATAAAAAAAAGAAAAAAGAAAACGAAATATATAAATAAATTTATATATATATATATATATATATATATAGGAAGAAGTTACAATCATCCCAACAAAATGAATTTTAATTCAAACTTCATTATATGCTGATTTAATCTTTCTCGACTTCGTACATTAATATCAAACAATAAAATATTCGCTTTTATTTTAAAGCTTTGAATTAATATATAACTTCAACATATTTCAATAAGAAAAAGTATGTATGAATAAATGTATGTAAATCGTAGACTGTAAGTTATTTCATGAGTAATTTTCGCGTTCAAAATTTTATAAAAAGAAATCGTTTTGCGTAGTTTATTTTACTCTACCTACATTGTATTTATCTTGCGTATTACATCAACACGAACATTGTTCTTGCATTATAAATTTTATTTATTAAAAAACTTTTAATACAATCGTATCGAAATGAATGTTAGCTGCTTAATGAAAATATAGGTGCCAACGATGAAAGAATATGATCGATATCATTGAATCTGAGCCGAGGAAATGATTAAACAACACAGACCTATAAATAATTGATTAGCATATCTTTCCATTACATTATCTTCTTATCGAAGTCAAGGTATTTCATCAGAAATAAATCATCATCATTTCGACTTGGGATCAAAACGAGAGACTCGAGGAAAAATAGAGGCCTACAGGCTCTGTAATCACACGTGGATAATCATATTTTATTTACTTCACGCGTACGACTGACTTTCAACACTGTCTGTAAGGCCAAGAAGAAAGAGCATAGAAGGAAAAAGAAAAGCAGAGAAAAGAGAGAAAGAAAGAAAGAGCGCAAAGGCATAAAGATGTTGTTTGAAGCGTCGGACACCTGTGTACCACTCTTAAGCTCAAGAAAGAAAGAGAGAAAGCTGCTGCTCCTCGACCCCTTTTCGCTTTCGGTGGACGCGCTCCTATGCATAACGTATGTACGCATGAAACGCGTTACTTTGCTTATACTTATGTAGATGTAACAAACGTGGATGCGAGAACACACACACGCGCGTGTGTATGCATGCACACACACACACACATATATATATATATATATATATATATATATATATATATATATATGTACATACCTATGTACATACATACACATATGGTATTGTGCTCGCGCGCGCGCGTCTATATATATATATATATATATGCGCGTACCCTACATTAAGATGTGGCCGATGATAAGGGCCACTTTACGATCTCACGCTCAGGCGATTCATAGCTCGGCAATACGAACGACCGTCGTTTACCGGTCTTACAGCGCCTTCGACCGTTGCGTCGCTCTCTCTCTCTCTCTCTCTCTCTCTCCCTTCCACCCATCCTTTTTTCCTCTCATCTTCCCACCTTTTCTCTCTTACTCTTAACTCCCTCATATATATATATATATATATATATATATATATATACACACGTACGTATATTTACTCATGTGCCTATACATTCAAGAGCTCTTCATCTACGTCGTCTCTAACGTGAGCGGAGCCCTTCGATTTTATGACAAGTTCCTTAGCCTTTCACTTTTTATTTTCGCGCCTCCTTCCGCGCGCCGATAAACTGCCGTATGAGCCTATACTGCTTGATAAATGGTTTATGCTTCCTCAACGTATGTGTGTGTGTGTGTGTGTGTGTGATTTTTTTTTTTTTTTTTTTTTTTTTTAAATAAGTGTACGTTACCGTGTGCGTGTGGCTGAACACCCTATCGATTGCTTCTAGGACTTTTTTGCGAATGATACTGCTCGCTGCTGCCGCTGCCCTTGCCATATTTATTCTTGGACTTTGTTCTGCTTTCTAAATCTATAAAGCCTTGTACTGTCCTGGTACGGCACGGAATGCTCTCATTCTTGTTTATTGAATTGCGCAATGTGGATCTTCGAGATTTATGCTTATGCAAAGTCGAATAAATGCTTACTAAAGCTTGAGAATTATAACGGATATAAAAGATAGGTGGCTTATACACAGGGTGAGAATCGTACTTATTTACCAACGTCTCTTAAATCATCATCTTGCAGTTTATATTTAATAACAAATTAAACGGCAGTATAATGTAACCAGCTTTGAAAAGATATATTATACTATTCGTTAAAAAATTGTTACATCTAAAATATCATTTTACTCATTTAAAAGTCACTAATAACCAATTAACTTGTGCATTACAAACACAATTTAAAATTATGTTTGCATATCAATCACATCGGCTTTCTATGGTTTATGTTTGCTATTATTCATTTCACAATGTTTTTTACAATGACTTTAAATATTGTAATGATAATGAATTAAACGAGAGCCCTGTTCGACGTTCGACCGTCTGAAAGAATGAAAATTGTCTGTTTATCATTTATTTTTCATTCGTTGATATAAATATTGAAAAATATATATATTGAAAAATATATAGAAAAAAAAAAAACAAAAAATTTAATTAAATTAAACAAATAATTTATATTTATTCTCTAAAACGATACATACTCTTCTAATATTTTACGTAATTTAAGTAAGAGATGAAATTGATATTAATAAGAATTGAAATTCGATTTATTAATAAACTAATGTAGGGAGAAAAAAAAAAAAAAAAAAAAATTCTCTTTAAGTTAAGCCTAAACGTCAATGCTTACTTAGCCCATCAGTAATACAATGATAATTTTTATAACATAATTACTAATATACTTAATAGTAATGAAGTAATTTTAACAGTAATTTTAAACCTTAGCTTTATCAAGAATATTTCTTAAATGGTACTCTTATTTTTATATCTTTAACAATTAACATTCATTGCTAATATTTGTCAAGAGTTTCATGAGCAAATAAATAATCTAAAGCCATAAATCAGCTATCGTACGAATACTTAATATTCAAATATAGTATTTATATAGAAAATTCTACTTATGTATTATGAATATAATATATTAATTAATAGTTAATATACCTAATGAAACATACAACATACAATATTCATTGTAATGTCTTCATGTCTTTACGTATAATTTTCTATTCAACTTTCTCTAATAACTCCTCATAATTAAATATCAATTAAATTTACAATACAATTTAAATAAAATTTCAGTTAAATAATGAGTGTAAAGCTAGAATTTGTTTTAACTTTAAGATATTAATTAGGGTGAAAATTAATATTATTATAAACAATATTATTGACAGGGGAGTAAAAATTATTCGGATTAAATGGGACATACATATGCATGAAAATTGATTTAATTCGAAACCTCGAAACGTACATATTAATGGCGTATCAAGTGTCTTACAATTGAATCACCATTGGATTACCCACGATCAGCATTCGGGAGCGATAATTCCCAGAACGTAAGTCAGTGTTGCCAAAGGTAAGAGCAGGATAAAAGAGGCAAGTTGAGAGGTTAAAACAAACGTCTATAGAAAATACAGGCAAACATCTAGCTTGAGTGGGCTGATGGTTCTGATTCGTGATTTTAATTGTCGTCAGGTCCTGTCCCACGATTATTGATTAATCCGCGCATTTTTCACTCCCCTGCGCGCGTAATTGACGTTTTATTCCTTCCGAATTGTACACGAAACTCCAACAAGAAAGATGACACGCGGTGCGTCCAGCGGTACACCCGCGAGCATCGTGGCCGCATCCTCGAGCATACACACTCGTAAACTCCCTCTCTCGCTCTCTCCACCTCGCTCGGAAGGAACGTATGCGCGCGTGCGCGCCCGCGCCTGTAAATCAAACCCGGGCTGCCCGCTTGTAAATCACCGGGTAAGTACACACCGCTGGGATAATTTACGCAACCGTTTCACCTTTAGCGCGCTTATAAGCTCGAGTATGGGCTCTGTCTGACCATTTCCATCCCTCTCTCGCTTTCGCCTCTCCCTCTTAGCCCCTCATTTTGGCCACCCAACCCACCCACTTGGCCATCTCCAGCCCGTGCCGGCTCTCTTCTCGACGTCGACCCGAGCCGTCGATGTACCTTCCTCGAGATTTCGCACGCGCGCCGAAGAGCTGCGGAGCCAGGAACCGAACGGGTTGGGGCTCGTGTGCATCTACAAGGTGGGGGCGGAGGCGAGAGAGAGAGAGAGAGAGAGAGAGAGAGAGAGAGAGAGAGAGAAGTGAAAGAGGAACGAGGCTCTTTAACATTCCGCGTATAAGAGATATAAATGTCGTTCAATGTGTGCAGGCACGACTGGAGCTTGCAGATTTGGAGCCTCGGAGATTTAGAGGTTGCGATTGCGACGAGCCGCTTAACCGGGAGGCGATCGCGTTTACGCCCCGTTGTTTCTCTCTTTTTATCACCCCATTGAGCACCTCTTCTCCCATCATCGTAACCCGTAGCCTGCTTCACTCTTATCTTCACTCCTAATAATTGTATTTGTAATTTTTTGCTCCAAGGCTTGTTATTGCTTCTTCACGTCGTGCGTCCGAAGCCGTCCCCACTCTTCCTTAGTTATCAATTTATCATGACGCGTATTGGACTCGACGAAGTTGTTGTTCTCATAAAAACCCATTAGAATTTTACAAGTTATACAACAAGATGTGATATTCTTAGTACGAGAAAATTTATCTCATCTCTTTGATTAGCGATTCGACTTTGTTATCGTTTGAGCCCATTTCGTTAGGCAAACTTGATATATATAAAAAAAAAAATTCTCATCGATCTTGTAAATTTATTCACATGTCAAATCAATGTATTTTATTTATAAAAATTGATATATATGGAAATATCAAAATTAATTATTTTTTTTCTTTTTTTTTTTTTTTCTTTATTTTTTTTTCTTTTTTTTCTTTTTTTTTTTTTGTTTTGTTATGACGAGTATGAAACTAGCATTATAATCATTATAAATATAAATATTCTAATTGTCATCAGGTGTAACGGATGGTAAATAATAATTGAGATATTATGATGTCGAGTAAAATGAATTTAGAAAGCAACTCTTGAGAATAGTATAATTTTATTTGTCACATTTAAAATATAAATTAGAGCCTATTTATGTATTCTAAATAGCAAAATGGATTAAAACACACGCACACACATACAAATATATTGTAAAGAAAAAAAAAAAAAAAAAAAATAAGAAAAGAAATAAAAATAATTAATAAACTGATATTGATGTTTAATTAATCAATGTACACCTTTATATTCAAGATATCGCAATAAAGATATAATTAATAAATCATTTATAGAAGTTTTACACTTTTAAAATTCATTAAAATGCCCCGTCTTGTATTAACGAATACCTACCGAATGTTAGCGCATTTCTTTTTCAACACAAACATTGTTGATATTTATCGAGCCGTAATTATTAGTTGAATGTTTATTCTCTATTGCTATCCCTAACATCGTTACATAAACTATTACATAATAGTTGAGCTACTCTAATGGCTTCTTGCATCTACGGACTTTGTCGTTCAAGAGGTACGTTCAAGTTGCTCAATGTCAGAGTTATTCTTTCTATTAGTATTCATTAATTTTTTATTTTTTGATAGTATTGATCGACATCAGTCGATATACCGCTGTTTCATGAGATAAGTGGCCATGTTGCCAATTTGCTATACAGTAGATTATAAAAGCTGCTATAATTTAAGCTTTATTTTTATCGTTTTTTTTTTTTTTTTTTTTTTTTTTTTTTTTTTTTTTGCTTTTCATCATATTCAAAAGCAAACAAGAGTTTTCTTTCATTTTCGTAATGTGGATCCTCGAAGAAGGATTACACCGGGCAGGCATAGACCGACGACTCGTTTACAATTATTTTTACGATATCCCTTTTATGAAGAAAAGGAAAAGCAAGATTCTTGCAGCTTCTCCATTATTTATCATGTAGATGCAGAGAGCAGCACCATCGTTTGAAAAAAAAAAAAAGAAAAAAAAAAAAAAAAAATCGCTATCCGTATAAATTATCCGCTCGTGCGGCTTGAAATAGCGGCAGCAAAAATACAAAAGCGCGCAAAACCGGGAGTCGGGGCCTCGAGGACTCGAGCTCGCGCTCCGACGAGACGATTTACGCATAAAATCAGTGTTTGCATCAATCGGATGGCATGCCTAAATCCGGTCAATGGGCATAAGCGAATACGTAACGAGGCGCGCTTAAGGCGAGCGAGGATAAAAAAGGTAGTAGTCGGCCTCCCGACTCAGCCCCGTCCGCCCCTTTCCATTCCACCCCACCGCCGCTAAACCTCCTCCTGCGCATCCTCCTCCTCCGTCTTCGTCCCACAGACGCAGCTCATAATGACAAAAAAAGTAATCCATGCTCGCGGGCCAGGGTATACCGAGCCGACTACACGTCGGCTTCCATCCATTACCTGGCTCACGCCCCCTCCCCTTTCCTAACTCCCACCCTACACGCCTCAACGATCGCGACCATTCGTTTTCCGCGCGCCTTTCCTAGCCGCGGACGACGATGTCGTCGATGACACGAGCCGACCACGGCTACCTCGCGGTTCCGCTTATCATCCGTGGCTCCGTCTGGTCCACTCTGCAACTTTTACTTGGCGTGTCTCGGTAGCTTTCTCGCGGCCAGTGTCCTTCGGCCCAGTGTCCTTCGGCGCTTGGCTCCAGGACAAGAATTTCAATTACTAGCCGCCTCTTTCATGAAAGCGCCCATTTATCATTGGGTGCGATGGTCATTTGAGTTAAAGCACTGGTAGGCAAATTTGGAAATTATGAGCTTCGATAAAATGTGTTGGAGTAAGCTCGGAAATATATTCGGAATATATACGGAAATACGGAAAAATGCATTGTAGATGGGCAATGACTCGATAATAGGCAAGTTTATCTGCTAAGATGAATTTATAATATATAGCTTTAGGTTTTTTCATAGTTCCGCCATTCTTTGTAAATTCTTATCGGGAAAGGCGTTTTCCGTTGTTTGTGTTGATGTTCTTCTTCGTTGATAAAATCATCTATAGTTTTATCATGAAAGTTTCTCTCTCCTTTACACTCTCTCTCTCTCTCTCTTTCTCTCTCTTTCTCTCTCTTTCTCTCTCTCTCTCTCTCTCTCTCTCTCTCTCTGTGCGTCTCCGTCTTCCTTCCTGCAGTCTTTCTATTTTCTTTATGGCTCCTTATAGCTTCAATGCGCTCAATGCGCACAATCTACTTAAATACGGGAATTTCAAATTTTAAGCTCGAATTAATTATTTTACTTTATTTTATTGACAATTACTCATAGCTACTATCATATCGGCTAGATTTTGCGATTAAAATCCTTCGATATCGCGATAATTTATACTTTATTTACAATATAATGGTTTATCATTGTACGCGATATCGAATAGAAACACGTTCCTTCATACAAAGCCGCGAAAATGTATTCAACTTAATATAAAAACAATAAAATATTTAAACATAAGCAGGATCAATGTTTTATCTAATTATATATTTTTAGTCCAATTCATAAATTTCCATGCTTTAATACATAAAATAGTGAAAATAGAGGTGTATTTGATATTAGGTGAATTTATTAAATTGATACACGTGTTGGCAGGTAAAAAGTATTTATATATACTTAAATATACTAAAGGCAGTGTAAGTAAAAAAATCAATTATCCTCCCCCGATTTGAGAATATTTATTGTTAATATCTTTCAATGCGTATCAATACAAATGTATTTAACGCTTAAAAATAAAACAAAATAAGATTGTATGGCTCTGTGGGACATTAGAAAGTATGGCAAGTACATTAGGCATTGACTACATTAATTTGTGCGACATTGGAAATTAATTTGTAGGAAGTTGATGGAGCAGATAAATTAACGAGAGCAGGCGATATCGAGAGAAATTCCTAAGCTACGATCGGTTAATAATCAATTGATTTTAGTGGGGAAAGAAAACGTATTTGGCCTCACATAGATTATCAAACCTTTCAATACCATCTTTAGTCGGCTCATTGCTCTATGAAACGAAAAATATCGTTGGGCAGAAATCATTGCATCGCTTTATAATAATCGTTTGTCGGGCATCGAATGGCCGTGCGTATCGACACAACTCGTTGTATTAAGGGGGCAAAGAGGCGACCGTTTTGTTAGTTTCTCGTTCGGCATAAATTCCTCGACTCGATACATCATAGAACTGATTAGGAGTTGCCGTAGCCAAACATTAAAATGCCACTTACCTACGTATGACCATTCCACGTCCCATGTACTTACAATGTTCCAAGCGTTCATATGAAGCGTTGCGATGTAGAGGAGTGGGCGTGGGGTTGCTGCGCTGGGGCAGATGTCGAGTGAGCGAGCGAGCGAGAGTGGGAGCTTTGAGATTCGAAAGTAACGAACCGAAGGATTTCGCGCGCTAAAGTTTGACAGAGCATTTGTTTCGAAAGATTTAGAGAGACGCATGAGTTACGGAAGGACAATGAGCGCTTAACAATGATCGAGGCAGAGAGATAGAGAGATAGAGAGAGATATAGATAGAGATAGAGAGAGAGAGAGAGAGAGAGAGAGAGAGAGTGTGTGTGTGTGTGTGTGTGTGAGTGGGAGCTTTGAGATTCGAAAGTAACGAACCGAAGGATTTCGCGCGCTAAAGTTTGACAGAGCATTTGTTTCGAAAGATTTAGAGAGACGCATGAGTTACGGAAGGACAATGAGCGCTTAACAATGATCGAGGCAGAGAGATAGAGAGATAGAGAGAGATATAGATAGAGATAGAGAGAGAGAGAGAGAGAGAGAGAGAGAGAGAGAGAGAGAGAGAGAGTGGCCGCAAAGACTGCGAAAACGTCGTTAATCGCGTTGGCATAAATATACGCGACAATCGCCGCTTGGATAAAGCGAGTACGAGCCTGGGCCTTAAGCTAAAACGCACTTGGTGCTCCAGTGGGTATTTATCGAGGCCTCCACAAAGTGCCGACCGTCCGTCAGTATAAACAAAGCAGCACGGAGTGCTAAAGTATCGAAGACTCGGGCTGCGCGGCTGTACCTAAGCATGCATAACGAGGCCTCTCCCGGTCCCAGGGGCCAGGCGTCGGGCTCCCGCTGCGCGGCCCTTGGACTTTATCCATCGCGAATGCTCGTTGCGTTATTTGCGATGCACGACGGGCGCGATCGAGCCTTAAACGTCCCGCGGCCGTGCATATAAAGGCCTGTCGCGTATGCATCTGGAGCCGAGCTTATTTATCGTCTCGGGGCCGGGTGCCGGAGTTCGCGCCTCCTCGCGGAGTTATGTCGCCTTGCGGGGAGGGTTCGAGAGGTCAGCCGGGATGTGGGGGCATGAGAAACACGAGCGTGCGCGCCATTGCTTTCCAATATCCGCGAACAAAGAAGAGACGGGGCCCGCGGGAATGATGAAGCTCCTCAGCTCGAGGAGCGAGGTGGAGATCTCCTATATAGGAGGGCTGCTCTTACAGCGCCACTGGACTCTTCACGCATCTCCCGTCTCGCTTTCTTCTCCCTCTATTCAAAAGATGCTTTTCCAATGACGTTTCCCGCGCCCTTTCCACACTAAATTTATTCGCACGCTTAGGCCACGGCCCGACAGTCCAACGCACTCGTCCAATGTCGCCTTTCGACTTTTCATTTAATGCTCCTCCTCGCCGAGAGTACATGAGATGCTGCGCCGATCTAACATTAATCCACTTTAATTGACGTAATTCTGTCAATAAGAATTTATATCAAGAAATTATCATATTTCTTCCATCGTTTCTATTAATTTCATTCCTACATTTTAAAATGCTAAGCTACTTTTGTACGAGTGTGCTCATTAGGACTCTACTCTTTACTCTTCCCCTCCCGATCCCCGCTGCCTTGGTGCGCTGTGGACGTAACCGTCCGAGTTTTCTGACTTTTAACAACTCTACGAATATTTGCACACCGATGAATTAATACGTCCTATGAAATGTCTCTTCGAGCTACTACAACCCTCGATTATATTGACATATTATACTTTGTTAACGCCGAGAATATCCGACTCGAAGCTTCGTTTCATAAAAAAATTACAAATTCTTGGTGAAAAGTTTATTTATACAATTCATTTGTCTTTTAATTCGCTCTCCAAATATGAAGACGAATTTTCAGAACAAATATTTCCCAACACTGTTTTCAATTTTGTCAAATTTATCTTCTTTCCGTAACATCTGGATTTAGCTCGTACTTGTAATATTCCTTTTCTTCGCTCTTTCAACGACCCCATCATTTACATACCAAAAGACAATATCACGAGATGCTAAAGTTATTTTATGAAATCTAAAATAAATCGACTGCACGTTATATAGTAAATATAGACTTGTAATTCTATATGCACATAGCAATGTTTAATTAATTATAGAGGAATAGCAAAAATCGTATAAGAATTAAAATATTCATAATTAAAGATTAAAATTTGATGCGAAATGAAAGAAAATTGTTATAAAATCAAACCTTCTATTGAAAATACTTAGAAAATAAGTTTATACATTTAAATGGCAAGTATTATGTTTGTACTGAAAAGTTATGCGAGTCAGATAATATCCGAGCAGAGTCGATTTTAATCTAATAAGAACGCATAAGTATATACTACCATTGCTCTATCGTTCAAACTTTATTCCTTATGTTCTTCAGCTTTGCCTTCACACGAGGGATAAATTAATTTTTGTTTATTTACAATGAAAATTTCAATACACTTTATGTAACACGGGCTCGTCTTTCCATGACGTAATCATCCTCTAAAAGATCATTTTTTGTTAAAAGAAAAAAAAAAGAAAAAAAAAAAAAAAGAACGAATAAAATAGAAATAAAAGAATTAAGGACAGTCAGGAGGTTGTTTGTTTAAAGGTAGTTTGTTTGTCGTTATTAAAAACTAATTATGAATGGAGTATTGATGACGATGATTCGAAGAAACTTATTCTAATCCGCTCGGAATAACTTAATAATATTATCGATATTAATGCGTATCAATACAATCATTATGAGCTCTATTATGTACTGAGTAAATTACTCGGTGTATTTCCCAAATATACATACATACATATATATATATATATGTGTGTGTGTGTGTGTGTGTGTGTGTGTGTGTACATATGTAAGTGAAAGATGGGAAGGTGCAAATGAACGAGTAGTTTCATTTTCAGTGGGTAGCAATCCTTTTAGTAGGTAGGCCCATAACACAAGTCTTACGTTCAGACGTGGAGCTAACGACTTTTCGATCATTAGTTACTGAAACTACCAATACAATTATCGGCTCAAGAAATTTATTCCCTTAATCTCGGCGTCTAGCTTGTAAGGATCGAGCGAGATTGCTTGGCGCGACCAATTCGGAAAAACCTATTCGATGCCAACGAAATCCATTATAAGGCCCTGCACTTTTTTTCCTAAACACTAATGGTCTCACACCTACAATGCAACTTCTTTCATCAGTTCTCCAAGGTTTTTTGTACAATCGCTTCATTGAATTAATACATAATGTTCTTGCGAAGCAATCGGTTCAACGTGAAAATTATCCTGATTTATAAATACCAATGAGCTGTGGCATTAACTTGGCCAAAGATGAAAATGTATATTTATGACTATTTGTTCAGTATTTAATAATTAAGTAAATGTAATTAAGCGTTTTGCCATAAATACAACCTCAAGGAATCTAGTAAATTCCTATATTATATAAAGCTTAATTATCTTTATTAAGTTACGTTGCAAAGCGCAGCTATAATATTCTTTATTTATTTTCTCCTATACTTCATTATATGATATGAATTTGTAAAGCAAAATCGATTATTTTCAATCGGCAATGTTTAGTTTGGAACGGAATTTAACAGTTACGTTGACATTCTCGATTGCTATTACAAAGCAAGTAATTAAACATTAAATTGAATAAATAAACAATATATAATTGATTTGAAAATGTAAATCAACATTAAATTAATATATATTTTTTAGGTAAATTCTAGTCGATATATTACGCAATATCATATTATTGTAATACAAATGTATTAATTAATTATTACATTATTGCGAAGGGCATGTAATAGTTTATTAAACCATTCGTAATTAATACGTCAATAAAAATAGTTTAATGCTGATGAGCCTCATCATCAATCGAATGAGTGAAACACTTAAGAAAAGCAAATAATAATAATAACAATAATAATAATAATAATAATTATTATTATTATAAATAGCAACAAGAACGATGACTATGATGACGATGATGATAATCATGATGATGATGATGATGATAATAAAAACAATAATAATGATAATAATAATAATGGTCTTGTATCGGTAAAGGATAACGTTCTTATTGATATCATAATAAAAATATATTGAAAGAGAGGATTGCATCCATAATAGCGGAATAAGAGTGACTCGGCATCCGGGTCGGGCGGGGAGGGGGGAGAGACAAGCGGAGACAATGATTTTTCTGGGCTATTGACAATTAACTTTCAACTGCCGAGGCTTTTCGTCGATATGCCAGCACCTCGGAAGAGAAATCACGGTTTTCAGGACTGCTACGTGATCTCACTCTGGCTGTGGACTTATCCGCGCGAAAACGCGTGGGGGTACCCCACGCTGAAGATAAAGACGGATAAATAGACAGAGCGTAGAGGGAGATAGGACGTTGGGATGATGGGAAGGGGAAAGTGTGTGTGGTGGGTGGGGGGGGGGGGCAGACAGAAGACAGATTGAGAATCGAGGGTGAAGAATCCGGCTGCCGGCCGGTGGTCGCTGGTTCGCGCGCGTTTGCAGAGCGAAGTCATTATATTTTCCCGGAGCGTCGCGAAGGAGCTTAATCAAGGCGCTAGCCGAGCGGAATCAGCAAGAACCCCATTAGTATAACCCCGTATATACCTTCCTTTCTTGCCTTTCCCGTCCCTGTCCTGTCAGCCCATCATCTCCTCCCCCCTTTCCCCGCACCAATCCCATCCCGTCACCAACACCACCACCGTATCTCCCGTCCACCCCTCCCGCGCCCGCTAGCACACATACACACACGCGCGCGCGCGCGAACCGCCACCTCCATTATGGCTACCGCCAACCTCCCGCCGCTGCCACTCCCTCCATTTCTCTTTTCTCGGCGCTTCCTCCTCTGTCCTCGTTCTCGCCGCCGCGAGCCTCGGGACACTCCGGGGACTCATTGTCCAACCTAATAATCTCAACTTTTAATTGAATTTGCGACCGCCTTGTATCAACTTTCAACCCGACTTCGCTCATCTCTGATTGGACATCCGAGCCGCGATTACTCACCTAGATGAGCTTTTTCGCAAATAAACTTCTGCTTAGACTTTAGACGAATCCGCGTTATTTAGCTCTTATCTTTACTCCCCCCC
>NW_011948420.1:10479390-10504543 GCF_000503995.2 Ceratosolen solmsi marchali
CCTCACCCCGCCCCGACCCCACCCCATCCCACGCCTTCCTACCCGTCTCCAAACTCCACCACCCCATCCACCCCACCTGTCCTCCACACACGTGTTTTCCATTGTCCTATATCGAAGAGGCGACTTCGTTAGCTCTTGTTTGCGCACCTCCTCTTGCGAAACTTTTCCATACGCCAAGAATACGAATTGCGTTTACCGATATTTTTGCTGCTTCTCATTTTTCCGCTCATCGATTGCGGAAACCGTCTACCCAATCTGTCCCAGACGGCCGCTAGTTTTTCATACGCTTAATTCGCCCTACTTTTTGCAAATCGACAATCGTGAACGCGCGAAACTTGTAAATTCAATTTCCTATCGAATGTCTAATGGAATTAATGAAACTATTAGAATTATGTTGAGGCCAGTCGTCGTCGGATTTTTTTCTACTATTAATTTCATCAATTTCCACACTCCCGAGTATTAATGTGTGTAACAAAATTACGTTATTCAATTTATGATTAAACTTCATTTTTAAATTCCTACATTCGCTACTTTGCACACTCGTTATACATGATAATTAATGCAATAATGCACTATTTATAATTAACTCGAGAGTATGAGCTGCATATTATTGCATTACATATTTTATGATTTTAATCGTAAAGAAGTACGAATTGAAAATATAATAATATAATAATATTTTTATTCTTTTATTTTAAAGTATTTAGCCTTACATTGCCTAGTATAGTAAAGATTAGTAATCGCGCAATATTTTTATAATAATAAAGAAGCTTCCGCATTTCTTGTAAAATTTTATTATTTAATTTCTTATTTATTCAATGCATCGCTAAAAGAAAAAAAAAAAAAAAAAAAAAAGATAATTACACAAAGACGTTAAAACTTCACACTTTTGCATGTAAATTTTTCTACGTAATTACTTATTATCGTCTATTATCGTCAAAAATTGATGTACCGTCAATGAAAAGGAAAAAATCTATAACAAATTTAAATTAATAATGTGGAATGTGTGCGATTGTACGTTACCAATAACAATCAAGTTAATAATTAATTTCCAGATCGTATATATTTATGAAATCATTAAATGAATTGTCATAAATTTATACAATTAAAATAACATATTTTCCTATTAATAGAAATTTTTTAAATCTTTAACGTTGGAAAATTTAGCATTGACGGTACATTAATTAAGCAATCTAAATTATATATTTACGGAAATATTTGAGAAAAATATTCCATTAATTAGCCAAGTCTTTATATGTGTGAACTAGCGATGGAATGAAAAATGCTTCGACGTCACGAACGTAAACATAATGATATAATTATTATTGCTATTCCAAGTATTTTTAACTAATAGCATGAATTATAAAGTTTAATCAATGAAGATTAGGCAATTTGGTGATATTGGATATAATTTATTGGCTAATAATAAGTCAGTATGACTTGAAGTATTATTAACAACTTTAAACTATCGACATTCGTTTACATAAAAATTTAAGCATTAATAAATGTCATACAATAATAATTTCAATAATAATGAGCTTAAAGTAATAATTAATATAAAGTATTTAAGGAACAATAATGAAATTTTGAATTATTGAAATGAAGAAATAATTATTATTTAATTATTAATATGGCACTCTTTAATCATTTATAATAATTATATTTAGATTTCTGAAACTTATAATCACTAATATTTGGGCCTCGTAAAAGGATAATTCTAGGATGGAAAAATAAAATAAGTCCTACTTTTTTTGAGGATGTTGAACGATCGTTTGGTAAGAGAAAAAAAATCTTGTAATGATAATTTCTAAACAATAAGAGCCGTAAGACATGATAAATGGAAGGTAAGAGATTATTTTTTAATGTTACAATAGTCCAAAAATGATTTCAATTTTTACGAACGGAAAGTTCACCTCGATTACACGGTTGAAAAAACTTATTTGAAATGCTTTAACATTGCTCCTCCCCTTTCCGTGTCTCTCTCACTCTCTCTCTCTCACTCTCTCTCTCACTCTCTCTCTCTCTCTTCGTCTCTCACTCTCTCTCACACTCTCTCTCACACTCTCTCTCTCTCTCTCTCTTCGTCTCTCTCTTCGTCTCTCTCTCTCTCTCTCTTCGTCTCTCTCTCTTCGTCTCTCTTCCATCTTCTCATCCTTTCTCGAACTCTCAGGCAGCACGCTACACGAGTGTTATTGTATAAAGTACTCGAGTCAACGGGGAGGAATTAAAATTCAGTTAACGCTTGACCGATGGCCGTGCAAAGTATCCTCCGGCCGGCGAATTCCCCGGCCCATAGTCCTGCCAAGCAAAAGCAATTCACTTAATTTTTCACGCTTTCGAATTGCGGAATAAATTCCGAGGCGCGCCAAAACCATAGCTATCATTTCGGGCGCGTCGGCCACCATAATCCCGAACGCCGTCCCATTGTCGATCCTCGTTCAATGTAACTCGGAAGATGTATGTGCGTGTGCTTCGGTCGCGACATCCATCGCGACGTGATTGCGCGACGCGTGGATAACGAGGGCGGTGAATTGGGGCGAAGGGGTGATGTGGCGAAGGGAGTGGGTGAGGTGTACGGGATGGGGATGGTGGCGGTGCTGAGCCGAGTCACATTAATCGCGGGTCGAAAGCGAGCGACGGTATATAAGCCGGGACGCATCTCCGGGCGGGCGAGGCACCAAAGGCCGACCGCCGATCTCATGGTTATGGAGGGTGGGGTTCGGGGCGGGACCGGGTACGGGGTACGGGGTACGGGGTACGGGGTTACGGTGGGAGGGGTACGGGGTACGGGGTACGGGTTACGGGGTACGGGGGGAGGGGGGGACACACACACACCCGTTAATTGCACCGCGTTATTGGCTTAATTACACTATTTATGCGCTCGATTCGATACTCACTACCGTCAAAGTAATTCCCTTTACGGAGCACTTTATGATGGGCACGGCGGATGAGTGCCGGCGATATTGCCGGAGCTTTCCAGTACCGCCTATGCCATGTAATTGATCCGCTTGCTCCGCGCCGGCAATTATCATTCTGCCGCATATGCTCTCGATCGCGAAATTTCCTCTGGGTTTTGTTGAGCTCGCTAATCATTACTTGATTAGCCAGACATGTGTTACTCGAGTGTTTATTAGCTCCGGGCGTTAAATAGAGAAGCACCTCCAAGGTTAAGGCATCCTTTTTGCTCTACTTTGGCTTTAAAATATTTAAGCTCCGGTGTCCGCACTAACTCAGCAAGTCTTTCACCCTCGGGCCTCTTTATCCCTGCCCATGGCCATTATTACATTCGGAGCTTAATTGATTAAATTAGCCAATCAAATTGTCTCGCTTTTGTCATCTTTTTTTCTTTTCTCTTCTTTTTTCATCTTCGTCAATGGAGTCTGTAATTACTATGCCCTTACGCTTTACCGGGATGTCCTCGAAAAATTGTGCGTATCATTTAACTTGAGGATAAAAATCGTTCCAAGAGAATTCAACATAATAAACGCATTGAATTTATTTTAATGATAGGAATAAACAATCGATCGAATAATAATAATAATACTCGTATTATTGTGGACTGGTGATAATTATTACTAAGTAAGAATAATAATTGATCAAATGCAATATTATATTATGATAATATTATGAATAAATGTAATGATTAATATTACAATTATAATGAGCTTTCGCGTAAAAAATGCATGTATTATCCATGTGAATCGGATGGAATTTTATTTCAACCTCGGTTATATAGTTAAAATTGATGTTATTTGAAATGTCAATGTCTCATTCTTGCGTCTTTAATTTTTTTTTAATCATCTCTTATAAATTATTTATGATTTTCGTATCAAATGTAAGCACCGACCATGTCGAACGTGACGAGTTTCACGTTTCTTTGATTTCTCAAAATATATAACGTATAAAGGAACTTAATAGTTTTCATAAGTCGCGAGCAAATGAAAGCCATTCGCAATTACGATGAAATTATTTTGTAAAAACCGTTCATACATAGATTCAAAACACAACAAATGTTCTCCAACGATTTCCGTCATTTGACGTTGGCAACATAATGCTATGCGAACCAATCAATTATTATGCGTCTGTACATCAATTTTCATTATTACTTGCTCTAACTACCTCGCTTTTATGATTTAAGAAAAATTATCATTATGTCGCAAAGTAATTAATGCTCGAATCGTACGCAGGATGTGTGGGACGAGATGTTCTGTAAATTCTCCTCATCGAATGCATTATTGATTTCCATTCACTTGATTCATTATAATAAGAACATTTCAATTGCTATATCACGAGGACTATAGCTTATAGTGATAAAACGCAGTAATTTCTGTTTGTCAGATGGCATTAAGAATTTGACTACATTCCATGGGAATTCAAATTAATCATATTGACCAGCACGAATCTTCTGTTTCGACAAATTCAACAAACAAATATCAACGACAATCTCGTGTCTCCCATGATACATAGCCACAGCCTTTGTAAAAACGTCAAAACATTTTACTAATTACATAGCTTATTAATTCTTATTCCAAGCAACGTTAAAGTTCCTACCAAAGAAACACGTTTTAAGTCTTACGTGCGTCTTAAGTGCTGCGTAATAAAGTCTTAGCATCTAATGATTACGCGATAAAGTCTGTTTATCTGTCCCACTTTGCCTCTTCGGCCTCTCACAGTCTGCCTTCTCGTATACGCAAGAGCAAAGCCAAATGGAGCTCCGAAAAATTAAGCTCTACCGGCTGACTTTTAATATTTCGATAAAGCTGCAGGAGAGAGCTCGACAAACCTCCATACAATTCTACCATCTTCCTGACAAAATGACCATCTATACTCGCCGCGTTCGTCGATCTGGCCACACGCGCGCCTGCAGCGTCATATCCTGGCCGAAGCCTCACCTCGGGCCTTCGCCTACCCGATGAAGCGCTCGCCAGGTGACTGCGATCGACGAACGCGGCGAGGCAAAGGACCTTGGACGAGTCGTCGGGGCTTTTGAGTATGCGGGTGGCATCGGTCCACGTTACGCGCCACCACTAGGATAACTTCCGCCTCGGGCCTATTAGGAATGACGGCTGATGAACTATCGGGAGTCGCCTGCCTGACTTTCAACAGCTCAGCCGTTTCGACGGATTTGTTCGGCTCGGATCGAAAAGTTAATGAAATAGTCTCTAATGTTATACGGGCGCTTCGACTTTCGACTTTCTTTCCTTCGTTGGATATTTAATTAGCCCTTATGCCCTTTCCATTATTCCAGCCACTCACAGTCTCTAAACTATTTTCTTATGTAGACATTCGTCCAGGCATTAGCTTATAAAAAGTCTATTGATTTTCAGCAATTTACTTTTGTAAAATTATTCCAATACTTTACATGGCGTATAAAAATATACGATGCCTTAACATACATATATATATATATATATATATACAAACAATTATTTATCGAAGATGTATGTGTGCATTAACATATAATTTCTATATATAATCATTATACATTTAATTTTTATGTTATTCTAACGTTTTGTCGATTTATAAGAATTTCATTTAATTGTAATTTTTAATGTTGTACTATAGGATACTAGATTGTTTATGTTTAACGCTGCAATACAGTTATTATTTACATTATTTGCAGTTACAGTTGTTCAATTGTACGAGTCGAGTCCATATCGACGATTAAAAATCAATTGGATAGAAAAGAAAGGTCGCGAACTCGTTCGAACCGAGTTACATTTGATAAAACATGTATAGTCGATCGATTGAAACTGGTCTAATAAATAAATTATTTTTTATATAATAGCCAAATAATTGATATCGCCCAATACGCTATCTGCAGGTGATTTTATTCGACAATTACGAATAACTAATTCTTCCGTGAACCTGATCTTGTATTAAATTAAAGTTAGCCGCATCGAAACAAAAGCAATCGTTAAATTATGAAAATTTTAACCCGAATAGGTTTAGGGATTTTGATATTTATTAAACGATAATTACGATTCGAGCCTATATCGGGCATAAGAGCGAGAAAAAAAAAGATAAAAAAAAAAGAAAAAAAAGGAGAAAAATAAGAAAACCACTCGACTCGTCTGAATTCGCAATATCGTCAATTGTTCAAGAGAGATTACACGTGCCCCTCGAATTATCGCAAGAAGTGTGAAAATTCTTTTGTAAAATTGATATTTCTTGCAAGTGGAATCGCAGTGCAAAGCGGCTGATAATTGGATAAGAGTTTCGTAATTATTGAGCGGGGCGATGCAGGTGGAGAGTCAAGTACATTCGCGACGAATAATTAAATAGTACGTACGAGGGTCGTCGTATTTTTCTCCCACTCCGCAACCACAATTACGCTTGCGACATTTGTATATGAAAAGGGAGCGATGAAAAGCGCTTCACGACAACAATGTATCCGATGCGATAACGCACATGTAATTGTGCAAGCGGCATTTGCCGGCGTTTTGGGAGTCGCTTACTAATTGGGGTTTGCAATCAACGGTCCTAAGCGGATTAATCAATTACCGTTCATGATCTCTTATCGTTGCTGTAAGCGTTGATTACGATGCGTGGACGCGCTCCTGATGGATGGCTCATCGCATCACAGCTTACAAGAGGATATGAATGATTGCAATTAGAAATGTCGGAGAAGCATTATTTGCTCAATGTAATATGCTATATTTCTGCTTGATAATTCTGTCTTTCTTCGTTACGTTCATTGGAAAGAGGTCATCGAGCGAGCTCGATTAATCGTACGTTTTATAGCTCGCATAACGAATTTTTATCAAATCGAATGCATAAATTTACCCTCGAATTATCCCTTACATAATATACGCTAATCTTGGCTTTTTAATTAGCGATAACAAAAAAATACAATGATCAATCGATATCAGGATAAATAATAATGATATTTAATATGCAGTTAGTAGAGTTCGTAGAGTCCAGAGTTAGGTTGCATTTTTAATAATTAAAATAATATTTCTAGCGATGTACATTGTAAAAAAAAAAAAAAAAAAAAAAAAAAAAAAAATTTTCCCAAATTAATTAATTACATTGTGCGGTCATTCCAATACTTTCTCTTTCCTTTCAAGAAAGTTTTTTACATTCCAATAGACGTTTTATCGTATAGGTTGGTGTAAAAACGAGCATGTCCTAGATAAATTTATCAGATATTTGTATATTTAGAAGTAAATGAAGAAGGTCACGTCGAATTATAATAATAAAGTATTGCCAATCTATAAGGGGTAATAGTGAAAACTTTCACGGCATCTCTGTTGAATGAGATTTATTTTTGATATTATTGGTTGAAATGCCCTCTAGACTTCCTTCTAGACTCCCTTCAAAGATAGAGAGATTAGAGATTGATGATGAGAGGGAGTGTGATAAATCATGTAAATTCGCGTTATTTTATTGGATAAGCTTGTACAGAGTATAAAGTAAAATTTGCAATGGCAGATTATTACAATGCTCGTTAAGAATTTAGATACAAGGCTTTTTTCTTTTTTTTTTTTTTTAATAAAGGAGTCGAGCGAGAGCGGCAGCGCGTTGGAGCGCAGGAAAATATATATTAATCGGGAATCTAGCGGAGGACTCGTAAATTTCTCATATATCTGAGCGCGAAGAGAATAATAGTGCCTCTAATGATCTCGCGTATATCGGGCGGGAATCGGCGAATCGATACGCAGTCGGACTTTTATAGTTTCATCAAAAGTCAATTTTATCTGCGTGACAGACTGGGACAGGCGCGCGGACGCCGGCGACGCTCGGCCATTTACGGGGATTTCGCCCATTACTACGAGGCCGCGTCGCTTCGAGGCATAATGAAGGTGAGTTTTTCCCGGCTCGCTCGCTTAGCTCAAGCCCATGCGAATCTAACCAGGAAAGTACCAATTCTCACGCTGTACCTTATGGACACTCGGCCTCCCGCTCCAATGTTGAACCTACGGTTGACAGGTGGACAGCGGCACACCATCAGGCTCGAATGTTTTAGCGCCTCGCCTCGTATTGATACGAGCGTGAAGGTGAAGCGAGGTGGGTGGGTGGGGACACACGCATGCACTTACACATAAACGACGATACGTAATACTCATAATAATAATAATTGAGTTGTATGAAAATGGGAAGAGTGGGAAGGATGGGACAAGGGACAATGACGAAATTCCTCGAGTCTCATCCGAGTCGATACGCGCGTTTTGTTTCCTGCATCGCGGATATTATTATGAGGAGGATTTTGCACATCTCCGCGTAATCAAGGTAACGAGTATTTTTTTCATCTTGCGTGTAATCTATAAATCGTCCAGCTCTCGTTTGTTTTTATGGACTTTTGGTTTTTTATTTGCGTGAGAAAATTAAAGCAGCCGTAAAAAGTATGTTGCAACTATATTCTCCTCGATTTAATGATAAAAGTATAGAATTACCAGCATTTAATAACGATCATTAACACGAACCTTTCCTTCATATTGATTTGTATTTATACATGTCAAAACAACTTAGGTCATGTTATTATATTATGTTGTTTAACTAATGTTCAACACTTTAAGAATGAAGCTTAATATTCTACTTTCTAATTATTAGAGTGTGCAATTAAGATATTGTGGATGTAAAGAAAAACTCGATTGCTATATGAAAGTCGCTAAAATCGAGAAATAATGGATACCTATGAAATAGTTCATATTTTTATTAAATTAATCATTGAATAACATTTGTAATTGATGTTTTCTTGGAAACCGCTTGGAAATTATTAAGAAACAATTAGCAATAAAGAACATTGTTGTATTCTTATTTCTTCGTGTTAAATAAGGATGCTTGCGCGCGTATATTTATACATGTAAATAATATAAAACAACAATACAATTAAAATAAGATGAACAAATTCAAAACTTTTACTTTTATGCCTATTTTCTGCATATTTTTCAGTTTGTTTGTTTGTTTGTTTGTTTGTTTGTTTGTTTGTTTATTTATTTTCTGACTTGTGTCTCACAAGAATTCAAACTGAAATCTTTAAATATTTTGAAAAAAATTTATATTTGAACGAATCAACTTAAATTATTAAGGCAATATATCCTAAAAATTTTATTATTTGTCTTGTACGTCAATGGTACAATAATTTTCATTTTGAAAAAATTTGATCTCATCCATTAGCTTTCTATTGAATGGAATATTTATTTACATTATGTCACGATATATAATTAAGTATGTATATATTGATAAATATTATAATAAAAATAATTAAAATTTTTATAAAAACTATAATAAACTTCTTTTAATGTTTATTGCGTCGTTGAGAAAATTGGCATTTAAAAGACTTCTTCGATAATGCTGCTTTAAATAATCCAAATTATACTTTATAAATACATAAAGATATAAAATACAAAATTATTATGTTTCATAAATTGTCCAATATGCAATCGGTTATAGCCATTTTCATAAAATTTTATTAAGTATGTTAAAAGTAAAAATTAATACTAGAGGACTGAAGCTTTTATGGGATCAGAAATTTTAACGTCCATTAAAGCTCTTACGTAAAAATTTGTTTTTAAATATTTCTCACAATTTCCTCATTTTATCGCCTTTTTAGCCGATGGGTGGAACTATCGCACAAAGAAATAAAAAAGAATATTTTTTTAATTCAAGCTTTTTCACAATTCACAATTCAATGTTTGCTCAATATGTATTTATGCAGTTATTGTATGACTTTATAACTTTGGTCATAACCTTTTTAAATTTCCCCGTAAAAGATAAAAGCTTACCGAGGTATAAATGAGACATGAATTAAATTTTAAATGTAAAAAGTATTTTATAATTTTAATAATTAGATAAAATTATCAAAGTTATTGCTAAAAAATTCTAATACTCAATTTGAGTAAAATAATAAGTCATGCCTTTTTTGTCTTTCATACGATAAAATGAATTTATAATAAATTTTTTTTTTTTTTTCTTTAAGCGCATTATTAATCGAAACGAAGCTACACGATTTAAGAAAAAACGTAAAGTCTTGCACGTTCGCGATGGAAAATTACATCCTTCGTACTTAGCCTTTTCTTCTCTTACTTCTCCTACTACACATTCATTTTTTTCTTCAGCATCTTTCCTTCCATATATATCTTCTTGGTGCTCCTCCTAGTCCTTTTTACTCATCCCCTACAACTGTGTTTTTCTACCCCTTTGCAGGCGCCACATCACGCGTTGAGTGAAAAGTTTTACTTGGGATATTACGCCTTGTCCCACCCAGTTTCTAGATGGCGAAATTCTACTCTCTCTCTCTCTCTCTCTCTCTCTCTCTCTCTCTCACTCTCTCTCTCTCACTCTCTCTCACTCTCTTTCATTTTCTATATTCTATACCGTTCTACATAAACGGCTTCCTACTACATTATATGTTATTCCTTCGGCTTTTCTTCGATGGATTTTTTTTCTATTTCTCTTTATCGGCAAGTATTACGATCTATCTAAATATTATGAAAAGAGAAACAGAGATAAGTTGAAGTTCTAGAGAGCGTAGGAGATAAAGGGAAAAAGGATGATAAATCAAGAGTTTAGCTTATGAAAAGGAGCGAAACGTATAGGATGAAAAATAAGTTTGACCAAGATATTTATATATATTCTCTATGTCTCTCTCCATATATTTTCTCCATCGTGTATTTATTAATTTCAAATGTATTTCAAATTCGCTATCCCAATACATTTAGTCCTCCATTTTTTCCTTCAAAAACCTACACTTATACAATGCAAAAATAACTGATGCAACGAAGCAAATATAATATCATTACTATTTGGAAGCTTCGTTTTCTTATGGAGTTTGAAAAGACGTAATGCACCCTGAGTAAGCAACTGGCTCTTTGTTTGCCATTCCTATTGTCTTTCACAAGGAAAGTACGCTACGATATATATATATTATCTCTGCTTCTCTCTATCTTCCTTTCTTTATTTCTCTTCCTCGTCATTACGCACAATTTCGCTCCTCGCCTTTCGTTGCCTTATACAATTCCATGGCGGAACGTCAAACTTTTTCAAGTTTATTTCCGATTTTCACGACTATGCCGTCTACTTATTCTCTAATAACCGGAATACTATATAAATTGGGGTTTACTGTTTCTTATTTATTAACTTCTTTTCTACAGCTGTTTACTCTAAGTTTTTTGACTGATCTGCATATTATCATAGTTTGAAATAAAAATTATATATAAATGTAAATATGAAAATTTTCCAATTGGCGAATAAATTATTTCCCTTCAATTACAGCTGAATATGCTGAATATGCTGAAAATTCTAATTATGGCTGAGCACGAACATTTTGCGAATTCGTAATTTTATATACTAATTTTTACAAGTACATCCTATTAACTTAACGAGTATTTTTAATTCCAATATTTAAATCAACGACATATAGCTTTCGAAAATTCTAATTGTTAATTTACAATAGAATTACAATAATGCCCGCAAAAAATATTTTACCTCCTCAAAAGTGTGTTTCCATAAATACATAATGCGAAGGAGAATTTCTGAAATCATATAAATATTTTATTTCGTTATCTCTGATGTTGTTTATTTATGATTCTACTCGGGTGTGAAAAAAGAAAACAATATCAAATGAAAATTGCAATAGTGCAAGGTTGGCGTTGAAGGAGATAAAGTAAATTCCCTAGATTTTCAGTTTCGAGAAGGATTAAAATATCAAAATTACAAAAAGAAAGAAAAAGAGAAGAAAAAATATGAAGAAGCAGCAGCAGCAGCAGAAGAAGAAGAAGAAAAAGAAGAAGAAGAAGAAGAAGAAGAAGAAGAAGAAGAAGAAATGGTGAAGCGAGCAAACGAAGCTTAAAAAACCAGAAGAAAGAGTGCGATAAAAATTTGAAAATCATCTCACGGATTTGTTCAAACAAACACGACAAATGCGCAACGAAGCGTGACAAAGAAGCAAAAGAAAGAAGGTACAATAACCGAGCCATAAATTTTCAGACGCCAGTATTCGAGAGCCACGGGGCCATGATGGAAAATCCGCGCGCTTAAGCAGTTGGCCCGTTCTCTCCTTTTCCTCTCTCACTCTCTCTCACTCTCTCTCTCTCCCTCTCTCTCTCTCTCTCTCTCTCTCTCTCTCTCTCTCTCTCTCTCTCTCTCTCTCCCACTCTCTCACTCTCTCACTCTCTTTCTCTCTGTCTCTCTCGAGCCAGCAAGCCTATCCTCACAAAGTTGGGCGCACATCTCTATAAAAAAAGAATGAGAGAAAAGAAAAAAAGTAAAAACGAAGGGCAACCGGCCGGAAGCGAGGAGAGCCGCAGGCGCGGAGAAAAAGGGCCGGACTCGGCCCCACCTTGGGGCGCGCCATCTGCATATCTGCATATCGAGCGGCCGTGCGCGAGCCTCTGCGCATAAATCTTCCCTTGCGGGGGCAGCGAGAGCGAGGGCGAGTGCGAGGGCGAGAGAGGGCTAGAGAGGGCGAGAGGAGCGCGTCCCGGTGCTATCGACCAATCGTCGGGCAGACCTGCGTACATCAGAAAACGCCGCCTATGGCCCAACCCGTGAGCCGCGCCGCTTCTGCAGCCTCGCCTCGGCCATATTGTAAAATATGGATCGCGAGCCAGAGGTGTGCCCCTACATCCCCCTAGAGCCCCCGCCAGGAGAGTCGCCCTTCGATTGCGGGGGCGCCTACACCCCTTGCGGCTCTCCCGCATCGCTCCGACATCTCCTCCCACTTGCCGTGGTCGTGAGGGCATGCGGCGCTACACGGGGGTTTTCCAATTTTATTCCATCCTCGCCTCCTTTCTCTAACTACTCCCCCCCCCCCCATCCCCCACCCCCTCCCCCGAAATAAAAACTCAAATATAATAAGTACAATTGAAGTTATAGTGATTAACTAATCGCAAGAATTATATACAAGATTAACTTAGAGCTAATTTTTCAAAATACTTTAGAATGGTTCCATTCTTTTTCTGCCCACGTGGTGGAAATTCATTTTTTCAATTATTAATTCCTCCCCCCTCCCCATTCTCAACAACACTGGTGAATAAGAGATTGCTTGGATACCTATGCGCATACTCAATGTCTTTTATATGCCGGCCAGGATTCGATTTCGCTTCAATTACGCATTTTGCGATACCGAGGTCACAAATTTATTCCAAACCATCTTTTCAACTGTTCGTCATTAGTCGGCAATATTGGCACGTCTCCAAATTATCTTCAAGTTGGTGTACAAAAGAATCTAGACATTTACAACTTGGGCTATAAAGTCTAATATGCCTGGTATAGGAATACCGTAAGAGAAGTTATTCGACGACAATAATTATCTTTCTCATCACCACTACATTGCCAACCGCATGCGCCATCGAACATTACCATTTGATTTTTAAATAAGTTATCAGCCTACATACGTCATATAAAATAGAGATAGTGATTTCATTAGCTTATAATTATTTTATCTCTTCGTATTATCTTTAGAAAGCACAATTTCAATATGATCCGAGCGAAGATAAAGAAAATTACAATTTATAAAAATAAGAGTCACAAATTTCCAACTTATCGGTACGTCAGTCAGATCTATTATCCTAATTCTAAACTCAATTTGTGAATACGAAGGTTTCTTACATTTTGAGGAAGTCGATCGATCATTGTATCTATCTATTTATATTATTTTATATGGGTTTGAAGAAATAAAAATATTTCGAATTTAAGAAATTTAGTAATTAAAGTGAATGACATTTATTTCCTATATATAATTCATTCGATTCTAAAGGGATTTTACAATGATTCATTAGAAAATAAATATCCGTGAATATTATTATCTAATGGATTCAATAAATTAATCGAGTTAAAAATAATATCGAGACATCGAAATGTTTTTTTTTAACATATTGTATGATGATTATTCACGAAGCGTATCTATTTCCACAATCCGTTAATATCACACTTAATATTTAGAGAAATATAAATATAAATCTATCAATCAGTATATATGCGACGCTTATCGCAATAACGCAAGACAATAATAGTTTTCATTGAATTATTTCGTTGCTATAGGTTGTTATGTTTCGTCTAATATATTAAAGAAAATTTATTAATTTTTTTACGTTCTATTTTTATGATTTGTGATTGGATTTAAGCTTTAAGAGAAGAGCGAATGTGTTGTAAGCGGGCGAGTGTTAGATAAAAAGGAAGAGGAATAATAAAACTCGAGATAAAGAAAAGGGATAGAGAAACTTAGAGGATGAAGGGATGAAGTAGAAGGAAGAGGTATTCGCGCCATTTTTCTCGCTCCGCGAAATTTACTGCCCCTGGCATCGATCCAGCATCGTTATTTCGCTTTTGAAATAAACATCCCCGGAAAAAGAAAAGGGATGAAGTAAAACAAGTCCTACTAATATATAAATATATTAGGTGAATTAATAAATATTCGCGATTAAAAAAAATATTCTGCTCGATTTCTATCAACTTTGTGATATATTAGTTACATTTTTGGTAGAAAAAAATTCCTTCGCGTGTAGCTTTATTGTAAGAATTATGGCGTTAGGGACTATGCAATTATTATTATTTAGACTCAGATTAATGTTTAAGATACCGTTTGGTTATTGAAAATCTCACTGCCTGATGTCAATCGAATAAATACTTTGGAATTAATTAATTTCTATTTAGATATAAAAAAATATTTTTCAATACACTTATATATATTTATAAATAATTCATGTCAATTGAGAAAATAAAGGAACATATTTTTTTATGCGGCACATATGAATTAGTATGGGAAAATATTTTATAAAATTGTAAGTAAGCGAGTATACGATAAATTTAGTTAGTTTAAGTACAAACATGCAAAAAACCAAATTGATTAAGAAATGAAGATAATGAGAAGAGTCATGAAGTTAATATAATCTTTGAAATAATATATCATTTATTACCGCGGCATTATAATATGAATTGACTAAAGTGTTTGAAATAATGATTGCGTCAAGTGACATTTAGCGCAGATCGTTACAAAACGACAAATAGAGAGATAGAGATAGAGAGAGATAGAGAGAGAGAGAGAGATAGCGAGAGATTGAGAGAGAGAGAGAGAGAGAGAGAGAGAGAGAGCTGTTTTCGTGTTCTCGATAAAGTTTTTAAAGTAATATTTCTTAAAAATGAAATACACGTGATTAACATACGTACCGCATTGGGACAATATATGAATTGAAATTTTTAAAAAATCGTCAATTATCGATTAATCGATAATTAAAATTAAGTACGTAATATAATCAAAAATTCGTATGTATTAATTCATCAACGAGGACGTTTGTACGACAATAATGTCTATTAGTTGATAATCCCCGCAGAACTTGGCTTGCAAAGTAAACGAAAAAATGAAATAAAAACGATATTTATGAAGGGTATTCATCCTAAAGAAATAGAAATAGTCGTGAGATCTGTTATTTGTCCGGATTGCGATGAAAAATTTGAAATAATCGGGCGTATGTCTGGATCGCGATGAAGAAACTCGATACCATCGAATGTAAGTCTGGTACACGAGGCTACGTGAGAACCATTGTTGTTTAGGGCAAGAGTGTGGCGACTAAGTGGACAAAATTCGTGGAAAAACATCGAAGAGAAAAGCAGCAATGTTTGGTAGAATTATGTAAGAGCAGTTAATACATATAAAGATTAAAGTATATTTTTCTTTGTTTCGTTTGAAGCCAAAGAGCTTTCGATGAAATTTGTAGCATTGAGAGTTTATATAATGCTTTACATCTAAACAAATGAGAACCCCTGCGCCGTAGTTATCATCGTAATATTAAAAGAAAAAAGAAAAAAAAATTACTAATTTTAAAGCACCGATTTTTAATCCATTGAATATTACGACTGAAAATTTTGCATAAAAAGCCTTTCAATATAATCTTGATGACAGCATAATTTATCAAATAAAAAACTTAAGCTCTCGTAGGTTCAATGATGTACGTAAGCCATAATAAGTTTGAGGCTTGAAAAGATGAAGGACGACAACGAAGAAATGACTGAGATTAAATTTTGAACAATTGCCCAGGCAATGTCTCCTCGGCGGGGGTGAAAGTGGACATTGCACAAGAGTACTTGTAAATGCAAAGACGCGCGTGCTGTTAACTACACAGATAATATGAATGGACACAGTCCTCCAGTATATATATTTTTTGCCGGCTGTACGAGTGTGCGTGAATGCATTCACGACTTTGCGACGCGACAAGAGCGGCGATGGCGGCAAGATCAAAAGACGCCCCCACGCGCGGCTCCTCTCGCAAAAATGCCACCGTACCGCTCCTTGTCGTCTATCTGTCTTTGCCTAGATGGATCTGAAAAAAAGTATGGACATTCTTATGGAAAATGCGCATCCCTCGTATTTTTGTAGATTATATTTCAAAAGATTGTAATAAAAAGGACATGGCCTCGCTCAAACCTCTACGTATGTTTGTAACAAATCTTAAATACAATGTGTAAGCAAGCATAGGTAGAAGAGGTTAAGAGGAAAAAAAGAAGAAGAAGAAGAAGAAGAAGAAGAAGAAGAAGAAGAAGAAAAAAACACGAAATAACAAAAAAGGAAAGAGAAACACAGAGACAAAGATCGTTTTAACGCTATAATGCCTTTGTGTTAAATCTTCAACTTTTACACGACTAAATTATCTATAAATTATATGAATTAAATATTCACAGTGAAGAAAATCGCAAATGGTGTAGCGCGTCGTTTATTAAGCAAATGGAAATTCACTTATTCGTCATATAATTCATATTCAAGAATACACGAACGCGAAGTTGAACATACGTAGGTGTATATTATACAAATAGAAGTTTATTTAACATAATTAACCATTACTGAACTTGTATATATAATCAGACAATTTACATATACACGCTACTCTGGTGATAATGGACACTAAATTACTAATTCTATAACTTTATTATAACAATAATTATGAAAATGTTAAGAATTATTCATCTCCACCGTGTGCGTGCGTGCGCGCGTGCGCGCGTGTGTGTATTTTGATTAACATATTGATGTTTTTAAAATATTTATTGTGCACACTTTATAATTAATACTTACAAATGTAATAAGGAAATTACTTTTATATTAAGGATATGATTTTTTTAATTATGAACTTAATTCACCACAGACTTTATTTAAGATTTAAAATAGTCTTCTTATGATATACTCACTTTTAAATATTTGGAATTCAACATATTAATAGCACATAATTGGTAGTGCTAGAATAGATAAAAAGTAGATATTAAATTACACATTTTAAGGCAAATATGATTAGTTATATGAATATTACAAGATATATCTGATCATTAGATAAGGCAATATTTTACCTAATAAGTAAATACATCTACTTGATGAGTGGAATAATAGAATAGAATTTTTAATAAAATAATTAACACCAAAGAGATAATCCATGGATAGCCGATAGTTTTTTTTTTTCAACTCACATTAACAATAACTATAACGTCATTATTTAATATTTATCCAATATTGTATAGTGTTTCTAAGGCGTAAATTATAACGATAATAACAATAAATGTGTTTTTAATATGAATATGCAATATTTTGCATTCACAAAGGGAAATTCTTTCTCCGATAAACTTTCCAATAAATTGGAAAATAAATATACATCAGAGTCTCTGGTTTTCTATTATTATATATTATTATACGAGCCTGGCCGTCACTCCATTGCAATGAACGCGACAAATGATAAACCTCCCTCGACAACACCAAGCAAATGAAAATTACCCAATTATATAATTACTCAATTATATAAAAGGGGATAGGGGAGGGAGAGAAGCCAGTGGCATCATTTGCATCGCTCTACATCAGCATATAATAATCGATTGCTCAACATCTACGACCCATGCAGTTAAAGTACGAGATAAATCGGGATAGAGAAAAGGGCTCGAGGGAGAAGGGCAGCTTTTATCAGAGGCAGGAGGGAAAGTCGTTTCGTACGCGTTAACGTTACGCGAGCTGACCCGATACGACCGCTGCTTTACGATCTCGCGATCCCGCGTGCCCGCACAAACACAGAGCCGCATACGCGATTCAATACTCCGCCGCTACAAGCGCATGGACGTAAGCACATAGATAGGGCAATACGCGGCCACCGCCACTGCCCCCGTCACGGGCAAAAAATTCCCTCTCCGTCCTACCCGCCCGGCTTTATACGCGCTTACGTGCCATGCGTTGATCCGACATGGCCACCCCCGCGAAAGGTCGACCTCTTCCTCTCATCCTTTATCCGCGCGACTTCTCCCTGCAGCCGCGTCGGCGCACATCGTTTTATGCCCGGCGTAATTACGTATTATCTCCGGGCCGTACGTACGGCTGCTGGGGCATACATACGCGTGCATCGGTATAACCCGACGTACGTGCCCGCAGCTGCTGGACTCTGTGTTGGTGTACCCGTACTTTCTTATGGACTTTTTATGACCGCTTTCCTTCTCGCTCCATGTACCTTTGCCTCTCTCTCTCTCTCTCTCTCTCTCTCTCTCTCTCTCTCTCTCTCTCTCTCTGTGTGTATCAATGTATCCATATATTGGCTGAGAGGTAGAGGGTGGTGGCTGGGTAAGGTGAGGGATGGAGGAGCAGGGGTGTTTGCGTGCGTACGTGCGTGCGTGTGTGTGTGAGCGAGGGAGTGGATGAGTGAGAGAGAGAGAGAGAGAGAGAGAGAGAGAGAGAGAGTGTGCATGGGTATCAAAGGGCACTTTATTGCCTTGGCTTGACGGTTTATGCTATATGGTTGGCGTTTGCAGTCCAGCGATTAGTAATATTGTTTCTTTTTACCATCATATGTGCCACGGCAAGGAGAAAGTTAATTACTAATTTTTCCATTGGATTAAATTTTTAAAAGGATCTTCACTGTTTGCATGACGTTTCTTTTCATCAAAATTTATCCCATTCATTGATAATATCCATATTTATTTATTAATAGAGGCAAACTCATGTAAATCTGCTTGAAATTCATGAAATTGCGTATAAAGAAACTTTTAAACTTTCTAAACATATTTGCAAAATACATAAATGTATATATATATATATATATATATATATATCAAATGATGATTATTAACAGTAGCGATATATTTATGATTCGTTAAAAGAACAATTCTTCGAGACTTTGTATTTAAAGTCGTCGTGACTGTCATGGAAATATACTCCGACAAAGCAGTATTTTCAATTGTTTTACTATATTATATGGTACCATTGAAATATTGAAAAAATCTATGGGAACTAGTAATGTGTCTTAGAGTGTGAACATGTTTTGCGATCAAGATTTTTTCTGTTGCTAAGCGAATATTTTTAAGGTTGGCGAGAGGTAGATGGGAGGTCGGATCGAAGGTCGGATCGAAGAATTCTCGTCGCGCTCAAAGACGCTAAATATTTAAAGGAGTAGTTAATGTTTGCGAGTTCGCGAGCGCGCGGAGCGATGAAGAAGAGGATAGGAGGGAGACGCTACGATAGGGCATAAAGGCATGTCGATGTCTCTTCTCTTTATTGTCGGTGGTTGAGTGAGGCAAGGCGGAGCGAGTGCCCGTTTAATAATGAATTTTCAAGCCGTCGTCCTTACCTTTACGAGAATCTCTCTTACATGACCCGCACCGCGCCTATTGCTCCCCTTGCTGTATATATACATGAGCGATAAGCTCTCGTAGCGATTATGCTGTGTTTTTTGCCTTTAGTTTACCTAAATACGTCGGTAGGCTTCGCTCAGTCCTTCTTCCTTAATGTTCTCTATAAAGCCATGCGCCTGTATAAATGTAAGCTTTGCTAACTTTTTCTCTACGCTATCTCTCGCTTTCTGATTTTAATGTGAATTTTCAGCTCGATTTATACGATGAGGATGAATCGTTTGCGTAACTGTATCATAATTAGCATCATTGAAACTCTGCGTCCTATTATAAATTTAAACCATCATTTTTATCCTATTTCATCTGCCATGTCTTCGATGAATTTTCGCAATTACGTCATTGCGCTCGACTAACGAGCAGTCCTATGTCGTGCGATTGCTGCGATTATTAATTATTGATACGTAACAAATGGTTTCTTGTACATTCTATGTCAAAAGGTAAATATTGAAGTTATCCGATTGACAGTAATGACGATAACAAGATACTTTTCAAAGATACTTTGGAGTCCGGAAACTCATTCAAAATTACTTTGACATTCATTTTATAATGCATACAAATTATATTATTAAAATGTGCGTTATTAGGCTTATAAAATTTTGCTGAAATATTGTAATTCAATTTGCAAGCATTTTCATTGTATATTTCGCTGCTGCACATTTTAATATATATATATATATATATATATTTAAAAAAAAGAAATAAATCACTTCTCTAGCACTTAAAGATAGTGCAACGCCTATCATATAGCAAAGAAATTATTTTTAATCTTCGACTAGTCTCCTCTTACTTTCTAAAACATCTCGTAATACATTCGAGCCCTCGATCTAATCAATTTAATTTCTATTTAATGACAATATTAACCTTATCATTGTCATAAATACAGATAAATAATAGTAAAAATAAATTTTTACATTTTCCATTTCAGAAGAATGCGAACGAGTAATGGACTCGAAATTAACGATGTCGAAAACAATTCGTTCATCTGATCAAATTGTAAATGCCATTATTATCTGTTATGCCATTATTCCGTAGAAGCGAATCAAACGGAAAATGTGCGCGATATTATTCTATTATATGGCGAACAGTTTGGCGATACGTAATCGGGGAATTGTTCGCGCGTCCGAGGCGCGCGCTTGCCAAGTGGAAGATTCGTTTCGTCAGTGTGAGGTAAAAATGATGAGAAACTGCGGCATTCCCACGCTTATTATAATGTCTCTTCTGTAAGAGGAGAAGGACGGTCGTGTCGGCATAGAGGGTGGTATCTGCCATTTGGCCGTTCAGCTCGAGATTCGTGTCGCTTCAGTCGCGGATACGTGGCTTCGATCAGTCGCAAAGCGCAGTCAGCGCGAGCAGGCAAAAAAGAAGATAGGAAGCATAGAGAGACAGAAGCCGCTCGCGGAATGACCAAGAGTCGATGGGCGGAGCCTCGGCCTCGGATCGTCGGTCCTCGGAGGACTTTGCATAGCCGACAAGCTCGGCGTCGCTGCCGCGGAGGCGGTCATGTACTTTGCATACGGCTACGGGTCTCCAGCCTCCCCATTGGTCCAGCCTTTGAGCCCCCCTCCGTTGGCGCCACCGCCTCTCGCGCGCCGCTCTCGTATTCTCGCTTCCCGGCTCGTTCTCGTAGCCTTGCCCCTTCCCCGGGCGTCATGCTGCCCCCTTCACTGCGGCTCGAGAGCGTAGGCGCTCGCGGAGTCCCTCGAGGCCGAGAGATGGAACGGAACGCGGCACGAGGTGCCGATTAAGATTCGGTAATCAAGAATCAAGTTCAGGGAAGGTATTGTTTGCCTTGGCTTAATCGGCCAGGGCATGGACGGCCGATCGGTGCCGAGGATGTGCCAATGGTCGGTGAAACCCTGGATTCGAAGCTCGCACGCGGATGTGAAAATTAGGCTTTGAGAGCGCTGCTGGCTATCCTTTATTCAGTCTTGATGAAAGTCGAAATTGCGTCTTTACGTAATGCCAGGTAGAAGAGGGTATTAACGATTATTGTCCCTCTTTGTTCGTAGCTATTTACCAGGCTTTCTAAATCCATTATGTCGTTCGTGCTATTTATTAGCGAGTTATCTGCAACGGGAGAGACAGTTGCAATAATTTTCATTGCAGTGTGCTTTCCTTTAACAAAATGCCATATCTCTTTCTAATTTATAAGAATAATTTCGATCGATAGCTAATAGGAGAAATTCATCGATTGCTCGTTGCACGAGTGATAAAGTGGGCGTCCATTTTTGTCAATGTGCAGGACAATCGGTAAATCTTCAAAGTCAGAAACGTTTTATTTTCATTCGGTTAGGCTTTAATTTTTACACTGGAGAGCATAATTCTTCATAAAATATAATTAAAGTAATTTTAAAATATCGTTTATTATGATCATAATTTTTGGTGACATATGCCTAAAGAAAGGTGAATTATGAATAAAAGTGCCGTATGTAGCAAAATATGTTTGAATTTCTTATTATACAAATACACGCGAATGCGCGTATAAAGTGATAAAATTCTATGCAATAAATGAAATGTTGAATAATAAACATTCAATCAAATTGGCAATTTTACATTTTACATGCTTTCGTACTCGTCTGTAGATATTTCTCGTTTAATAGAAAAGAAAAAAGTTAAATTTATTAGGAATCCCTTTAATATATTGTGGTATTATAATAAAATTGAATATTATAAAATAACTGTCTTTATCATATTTGTTATTTAATATATCAAACAAATGCATTGTGTAATAAATTGTCATAACAAAAGTATACTTTCGTTAATAGGAGTATGACATTAGAAGAATAAACTTATAATCACATTACTTACCGACTTTAATATCTAATTTTACGTTATTTAATTATCTTCATATTACAATAATTATTGCTTCTGAAAATTGCTTAAAGGCAATTACATATTAAATAAAACATTATGTAATCAATATTAATGCTTTTGTCACTTTTGTCTTCATTAAATTATGCTTAACAACTTTAATACCTCGTTGGCATAACTTGTTTTTTTTTTTTTTTTTTTTTTTTTTTTTTTTGGAAAATTTATGGTAAATGGACATATTTTAAAAATACATCATTCAATTTTAATACGAAATAAATGACAAATATGTATATATACATACATGTACACAAAGATGAGTCGGAACGAATATAAGTAATCATACCATTTTGGTATGTCACAAATTGTACTTTGATTAGCTCTTTTTACATATATGAATAAAAGAGAGTTTTCATACTCAACGTAAATATCATTATTCATAGATTCAAATCACTAAAAGAAAACTAATTTATTTTTTAATTTTTACACATAATATTAGAATGTCAAATATTTTATAGAATTTTAATTAATGATTGCTTCTTTTCCTTTTCTTTGAACTTTATCTTATAATATTGTTGAAGCCATTAATTATGTCAGAAAATTCACAATCAAATAAATAAGAAGACAATGCGACTGCAACATGTTTCATAAAACGTATACAGAATCATTAAATTTTTTTTGTACATTTACGTGTTGTATGGAGGATACAATCAATGATTGTTATGCATCAGAACTTATGAAAATATCGAGTCTAAACAAGGATCGATAAATTTTTCATATAATACAATTTTTCAGTCATTCAATGCTATTATAATATCGAGATTAAAATTAACTATAAGGTTTATAGTTTATGCGCGGTGATGAAAGCAAGGACAATAAATAAACAGAGCTCAATCGATTAAGTCTTTTGCCTTTATTACATTTTTCCTTATCTACCTCTTTTATTAGCACAACTCACACCTCTTTGTACGATGTTACGTCTCGAATTTATACAATAGGATTAGTGCGTCGCCATAAAACATGATGACGACATGTGTAAATATTGAAAATTTTCGTGTAATATTGTTAAATTTTACGTTTACTTGGTTGAAAATAAAATTTATTAAATTAATTTTATGTATGGTTATAATTAATTATGTAATTTTATTTAATTATATAATTTTATATATATGGTTATATAATTTTCTTATGGTGGATTAATCAAATATCGAACGATTTTACAAGATTCTAGTTCATGGTATTTAAAATTTATAATAACATTATATTAGTCAAAGAGAACATATTTCGATTATTAGTGGCACAATGTTAATAATTTTAATAATTATAAATCGCAATTTAATAATACTTATATTTAATCAGAATAGATTCCAACATTTAAATTTTATTTAAATTTTACCTTAAACTTCGGTGTGCATATAAAATATTTAACAGTTCAGTTTGATTTTATCATTCCTTTATTTATTATTAAATTATTGCAATTAATTTAACGATTTTTAAAAGGTAAATTGAATAGTATATGAAAAAATTTGTCGATGTAATTCTAATGGCTATTTTTACATTTACTTTCATATTAAAATTAAAAAAAAAAAAAAAAAAAAAAAATCCTTTTAATCACACTAATATAAATGGCCATTAATATACAAAATGATTTACAAAATTGAGTGGCGATAATAAATAAAACAACGAAAACTTAAAAATCATAATATACATTACGTTCATAGATTATTATAGGTTAATAGGTAAATATTAAGCTTTGCCGAATATTAGCGGCGCAATAGTGTTTTTCCATATTTTCCAATCAGTGTTATATCTTAGCTGTTTGCCAAGCTGTTTGTAAATCATAATGAAGAAATTGAAAATGGCCAGAGATGCCAATTGTCGAGTGAGCCGCGTGGAAATTACGTTGCGGTGAGTAGGATACGAGAGACGATCGGCCCAAGGAGGCGGGAAGCACTCTTTTATTAATGTGTGGCCAACAGAGGGCAGAATACAAAATCAATGAAACACTAGGAGTAACGACGATCTGTAGCCGAGCGAGTGATGATGCTTGTTGAAAAAGATGGAGCGGGGGCGGTTGGGTGGGAAGGGCGCGATAGGGGGGGGGGCGAAGAGACATAAAACGACACCTTCTTGCAAGAGTTGGCCGCAACGGAATCGTCGTCCTCGCGGCCGCCTATCATAGACTGCATCGTCTCAGACTGTACACAAACGCGCACAGACGCACGCACGCGCTCACACGCGCAATGTCTCCTCCCCCCCCCCCCCCTTCCCACTCCCCTCTCTCCTTCTCTCTTTCTCTCTATATACTCAGCTCCTCTCGTTTCTCCTTTTTTCCTTTCCCACGGTACTCGGCCGCTGCTACTTCGGTCGGAACAGTAGTTGTAGCCGCTGTCGTCCGTTTAAGCAATGCCGACGAATGAAGAGAGAGAGAGAGAGAGAGAGAGCGAGAGAGAGAGAGAGAGAGAGAGACGTTAGTAGATAGATACAAAGTTAGGAGGGAAGGCGGGAAATATCAAACAAGTCGCAGCACAGCGTATATAGAATATATGTATTCGCGAGCGCGAAGAAAGATCGGCCCTCACATGACAATCATTTTTGTCCTTCGCGAAAGGCATCCTCCGCTTGATTGTTTCAAGGATTCGCATGAAATTGATGAATTATAGATAAAGTCATTACAATGAAGCTCGGGCATTCTCAATGAGGTGACGTTGTTAAAGAGGTCGCTCATAACATGCTTGTTTTCGTCGTTGCGACTCTT
>NW_011948420.1:10504553-10507856 GCF_000503995.2 Ceratosolen solmsi marchali
CCCCCCCCCGCCCCTCCCACCATTTGACTATATGCCGCTGGGCTTTCTTGCTCGATCGTACGAGCTGCTTAAGAAAAATATCCCGGCCCGAGCCTTTTATAAAGACTATAATTGCGCGATCATAATTTCCAAGATACAAAAACTCTCACACTTTTTCCCTCCGTTCCAGCCTACTCGAATAATTTTTAAATGTCTAAACGTGTATTTATGCGACAGAGTCCTTACGTTTATTTAAATGAAGCTCAAGCCCATTCGACGTCGTTTTTTCTTATCCGTTAATTAATGCTGAAGAGCGAGCGCGTACCTTACCCCCGGATTATCGATTATATTTTCATTGTTTTAAAATTATCATGTTATTATGATATATTTATTAAAAGTCACATTATGGCCGTGTCACATTATAATGTGCGCAGCGTTTCCCTCATTAATATTAATGATTGGGAAAGATGTGGTGCGATTTTAAAGGCTGTAACACGTGGAATATCTTTTTCATGCGAGAGCGTCAAGTTTGTCGCGAAGACGACGACTGACCGACTCCGTCTTCGACTCATACGACTTGATGACTTACCAACTCGATCCACATTTGGCCATTTGAAGTATGGATTAATAAAAGCGCCTCTTCCAATCCAACCGAACGAACCGTCGGTAATTACAGCTTGATTTCTAAACTCGTTAGAATCATTCGAACGAGTGACAAACTTGTTCCTGCATTGTGCTCGTGCGGAAAACACCTTGATCGTCCACTGTTTTTGTTAATGCACCTATATCCGAACGTCACTTTAATTACTTACTCAGGTTGGTATGGACGTTGAAAAAAATTGACATGAATTTTACATACCTTTTTGCCTCGCTTCTACATGACAATACAATTCCCACAAATTAAATGATCATTTTTCAAGCAAGAAGCTGCTTATGGACTTATTTATCATTGTGCGAAACGATGGATCGTTTAAAAACATTGATAATATTAATTAATCGAGAAGTCGAGCGTAATGATACTGGCACAAGCTATACTATTTATCTATTACCATCAAGCTGTCCTAGTCGATGTGTATTATTATTATTTATAATATTTTTTATTGCGTCCAATGACTCTAGGCTGTTTTACATTAATTTCACATTAACGACCATTACGGAGGAGTTGGGAAAGTAGTAGTTCTTTCCTGTTTCAAATCTGTTTGATTAAGGCTACTATTTAGCTTCATACATTCTTTAAAGAACCCGGTATCATCGCACTCTTTACATCGTTCAAAGGTTAAAAGAAATTACTCTCTCTCTCTCTCTCTCTCTCTCTCTTTCTCTCTAATTGATGAGTGATATTAAACTATTTTATTGAAAATTAAAATTTTCAAATAATAAATCCAAGAGATAGTGAGATTTCGCGATAGTCGTTAAAGGTGCTCTTACTATCGGAAAAATTGACAATCAAAGGCACAGGGTTGAATTTAGCTGGAAGAAAATTGAATTTGTCGCGAATGTCAACGATTAAAAGTGACGACGTACATGGATTACTTAAACGACTGTAATCAGCTATATAACGACATATTTTGCTTAGGTTGAACTGATTTTATAATTTTTTACATAACCATGTGAAAATAAAATTCTCAAACAAACGCAAATATAACCAATTTATTATAAATCAATTAAAAATAAGTAGCGATTCGCATAAAGTTTATATATATATATATATATATATTGTCATTTTCAGTTTTTATCATGAAGTATACGAAAAGTCTACGTGATAACAATAATTTTCTACTTTACGAGATGTTTTCCTCGTACATCAAAGTTCGTCATTGAGTTCCAATGGAAGATAGATCTGCTGACATTCTACAATTCTTATGGAATATACAAAGAGGGAAAGGAAAAAGCAAAGAATTCAAAGCCAGTTACAGACGAACATCGCATGGCATACGAAAAAGAAATGAAGAAAGAGAGCGAGAGGCGTACTAGGCGGAAAAAGCAATCCGACTCCTTTATACCTTAAGAGCAGGAATAATGAGCTGGGCCCACGGGGACATATTAAATATTTTACAATTATTTTTTCGAGCCGATTAGTTTATTTTCTTTTTTCTCTCATTGCAAGAAGATCTTCGAAAGATCGATCACTTACACAAAGTGATCAAATGTAATTTAATAATCTCTCTTCTTCTTGCTTAATCGGTAATACCTGTAATTTGCATTCTGATTATGTCGTGCCACTGCTACCACGATCGCGTCTATCGATGCTTCGTCGGTCTCAGCCCTCAATAACAATCCTTTTGCGTATTGGCCTTTACGAGTTGGCGCGCAACGGTGATTTAACACGTAAATTTCCGTCACGCGTCACTTACAATTACGCAAGTGTGATGGCGCATTTCGACCGGCGAGCACAAAATAACACGCAGGAGCTCATCAGCCCGTATCTCGGCAACGAAATCATTTGAAAGGACATTAAAATTATAATCCCGATTGGCTGACAATGAAATGTTCGATGGGTAAGATAATATTTTAAAGGAGCCGAATTAGCCGTCGCAATGCGATGATCGATTATTTAGTCATTAATGGCGAGTGATGAATAAAGATGCAGAAAGCTAGGTCAGCTTCGACTTTAGCGGTCGTCTCGGAAATCCAAAGTCGAACGAAAGGGGCAGGATTGGCGCAAGCACGTGATTATTATCTCGTTAGTAGCTCCCGGGCTCGTTTACATGCGTCCGGAGCCGGGACCGGGGCACTTTTACGAGCGCGAGCAACCGGCGAACGAGGGGCTTGAGGGTAGTAAGAAGCGATTTTTCTCGCGCGAATCCGCCACCTTCCATAACAATGAATTTTTTGCGGGCCGTCGGAGATCGATACACGAGAGCTCGGGGAGGGCTCCAAGAGAGACCGCGCGCAGTAACTCAGCGCATCTCCTCCAGGGCGAGAGAGTGTCAAAGAGGCGGCCGCGTGCTGCTACCAACTAAAATTCCGGGGGCGCGTGCCTCCGCACATATTGATGATGAGGAGGAGGAGGAGGAGGAGGAGGAGGAGGAGCAGGGCTTGGGTACGGGTATGGGGGACGAGGGACCGAGGAGAGTCGGGATCGTCGTCGAGAAGCGGCAAGAAGGGCACCTGTGCTTTCCTCCGCGGATGACGTATGGCCTGCTACAGAGACCTTCCCGTCACCATCACTGCTGCCACCGTCACCGCCACAGACGAAGACAACGACAGTTACGAGGACGACGACGACGACAACGACTACGACTATGACGACTACGACTACGACGACGACGACGATGACGACAACGACTACGACGACGACGACGACGACGACGACGACGACGA
>NW_011949861.1:0-469 GCF_000503995.2 Ceratosolen solmsi marchali
TAGCCCAATGTCTCCCAAATTTTTTGTGCATGTGGAGGACATCAGTGGCTACAAATATCCTAAAGTACGAGTGATTTCAGTCATAAACTTTCGAATAATTTATGGTAATAGCATAGGATTTGGGTAACAAATAATGGCGACCTAATAGCACGATCCTTCCCAAATTTTTGTATATGCAGAGGACATGAGCGGCTACAAATATCCTAAAGTACGAGTGATTTCAGTCATAAATTTCCGAATAATTTAAGGTAATAGCATAGGATTTGCGTAAAAAATACTGGTGACCTATTAGCACGATCCTTTCCAAATTCTTTGTACATGTAGAGGACATCGGTGGCTACAAATATCCTAAAGTAGGAGTGATTTCAGTCATATACTTCCGAATAATTTAAGCTAATAGCATAGGATTTGGGTCAGAAATACTGACGAACTATTAGCACGTTCCTTTCCAAATACTTTATACATGTAG
>NW_011950307.1:0-267 GCF_000503995.2 Ceratosolen solmsi marchali
CTAAAATTCCTCGTACATTAGGCTATTTGTAGCCTGTATTGTCACATACATGCAACAATAATTTAGGAACCGTCGGGCTATTATGTTCCCGGTATTGTCACCTTAACCCTATGCCCTTACCTTAACAAATTCGGAAGTTTATGACTGCAATTACTCATACTTTAGGCTATTTGTAGCCTGTGCCGTCCCCTACATGGACACAAAGTTTGGGAAGCATCAAGCGATTAGGTTGCCAGTATTTGTCACCGAAACCCTATGCCATTACCT
>NW_011948813.1:0-1021 GCF_000503995.2 Ceratosolen solmsi marchali
TGTAGGAGACAGCAGTGGCTAGAAATAGCCGAAGGTATGAGTGATTTGAGCTATAAACTATGGAATGTTTCAAGGTAATTGCATAGGGTTTGGGTGAGAAATACTGACAACCTAATAGACCGAACCTTCCCAAATTTTTTGTGCATGTAGGGGACAGCAGTGGGTAAATGTATCCTAAAGTACAAGTGCTTTAAGTCATAAACTTTGGTATGTTCCAAGGTAATTGCATAGGGTTTGGTCGATAAATACGGACAACCTAATAGACCGAACGTTCCCAAATTTTTAGTGCATATAGGGGACAGCAGTGGCGAGACATAGCCGAAAGTATGAGAAATTTGAGTTATCAACTTTCGAATGTTTCAAGGTAATTGCATAGGGTTTGGTTGATAAATACGGACAACCTAATTGACCGAACCTTCCCAAATTTTTTGTGCATGTAGGGGACAGCAGCGGCTAGAAATAGCCGAAAGTATGAGTAATTTGAGTTATAAACTTTCGAATGTTTCAAGGTAATGGCATAAATTTTGGGTGAGAAATACTGGCAACCTACTGGCCAAAACCTTCCCAAATTTTTTGTGCATGTAGGGGACAGCAGTGGCTAAAAATAGCCTAAAGAACGAGTAATTTAAATTATAAACTTTGGAATGTTTCAAGGTAATTGCATAGGGTTTGGGTGAGAAATACTGACAACCTAATAGACCGAACCTTCCCAAAAGTTTTGTGCATGTAGGGTACAGCAGTGGCTAAAAATAGCCTAAAGAACGAGTAATTTAAGTTATAAACTTTGGAATGTTTCATGGTAATGGCATAAGGTTTGGGTGAGAAATACTGACAACCTACTAGCCCTATCCTTCCAAAATGTTTTGTGCATGTAGGAGACAGCAGTGGCTAGAAATAGCCGAAGGTATGAGTAATTTGAGCTATAAACTTTGGAATGTTTCAAGGTAATTGCATAGGGTTTGGGTGAGAAATACTGACAACCTAATAGACCGAAACTTCCCAAATTTTTTGTGCATGTAGG
>NW_011948813.1:1131-1361 GCF_000503995.2 Ceratosolen solmsi marchali
TTTTTGTGTATGTAGGGGACAGCAGTGGCTTGAAATAGCTAATGTAAGAGAAATTTGAGTTATAAAGTTTGGAATGTTCCAAGGTAATGGCATAGGGTTCGGTTGATAAATACGGACAACCTAATAGACCGAACGTTCCCAAATTTTTAGTGCATATAGGGGACAGCAGTGGCGAGACATAGCCGAAAGTATGAGAAATTTGAGTTATAAACTTTGGAGTGTTCCAAGGT
>NW_011948541.1:0-1368 GCF_000503995.2 Ceratosolen solmsi marchali
TTTTCGCCATGTAGGGGACAGTGCAGGCTACAAATAGCATAAATTACGAGGAATTTCAGTCCTAAACTTCTGCATATTATAAGGTAATATTATATGGTTTTGGAGAAAAATACTCATGACCTAAGGGCCCGATACTTCCCAAATTTTTTCGCTATGTAGGAGAAAGTATAGGATACAAATAGCCTTAAGTGCGAGTAATTTCAGTCACAAACTTCTGCCTATTTTAAGGTCATATTATATGGTTTTGGAGAAAAATACTCATGACCTAACGTGACCTAAGAGCCCGATCCTTCCCAAATTTTTTCGCCATGTAGGGGAAAGTACAGTTTACAAATAGCCATAAGTGCGAGTAATTTCAGTCATAAACTTCCGAATATTATAAGGTAATATTATATGGTTTTGGCTAAAAATACTGGTGACCTAAGAGCCCGATACTTCCCCTATTTTTTCGCCATTTTGGAGAAAGTATAGGATACAAATAGCCTTAAGTGCGAGTAATTTCAGTCACAAACTTCTTTTGTAGACTGCACTGTCCCCTACATGGCCAAAAAATTTGGGAAGGATCGGGGAAGTGGATCGCCCATATCTGTCGCACAAACCCTATAATTTTACCTTAAAATATTTAGAAGTTTATGACTGAAATCACTCGTACTTTTTGCTATTTGTAGACTGCACTGTCCCCTACATGGCCAAAAAATTTGGGAAGGATCGGGGAAGTGGATCGCCCATATCTGTCGCACAAACCCTATAATTTTACCTTAAAATATTTAGAAGTTTATGACTGAAATCACTCGTACTTTTTGCTATTTGTAGACTGCACTGTCCCCTACATGGCCAAAAAATTTGGGAAGGATCGGGGAAGTGGATCGCCCATATCTGTCGCACAAACCCTATAATTTTACCTTAAAATATTTAGAAGTTTATGACTGAAATCACTCGTACTTTTTGCTATTTGTAGACTGCACTGTCCCCTACATGGCCAAAAAATTGGGGAAGGATCGGGCTCTTAGGGCACGAGTATTTTTCGCCGAAACCGTATAATATTACCTTAAAATATGCAGAAGTTTAAGACTAAAATTACTCGCACCTAAGGCTATTTGTAGCCTGTACTTTCCCCTACATGGAGAAATAATTTGGGAAGAATCGGGCTCGTGGGTAGCCCGTATTTGTCGTACAAACGCTATAATTTTACCTTAAAATATGCAGAAGTTTATGACTGAAATTACTCGCACTTAAGGCTATTTGTAGCCTGTACTTTCCCCAAAATGGCGAAAAAATAGGGGAAGTATCGGGCTCTTAGGTCACCAGTATTTTTAGCCAAAACCATATAATATTACCTTATAATATTCGGAAGTTTATGACTGAAAT
>NW_011948541.1:1679-2662 GCF_000503995.2 Ceratosolen solmsi marchali
ATGGCGAAAAAATTTGGGAAGGATCGGGCTAGTGGATCGCCCGTATCTGTAGCACAAACCCTATACATTTACCTTAAAATAATTAGAAGTTTCTGACTGAAATCACTCGTACTTTATGCTATTTGTAGCCTGCACTGTCCCCTACATGGCCAAAATTTTGTGAAGTATCGGGCACTTAGATCATGAGTATTTTTCGCCTAAACCATATAATATTACCTTACAATATGCAGATGTTTATGACTGAAATTACTCGCACTTAAGGCTATTTGTAGCCTGTAATTTCCCCTATATGGCGAAATATTTGGGAAGGATCGGGCTCGTGGATCGCCCGTATTTGTCGCACAAACCCTATGATATTACCTTAAAATATTTAGAAGTTTATGACTGAAATCACTCGTACTATTTGCTATTTGTAGCCTGCACTGTCCCCTACATGGCCAAAAAATTTGGGAAGGATCGGGGAAGTGGATCGCCCATATCTGTCGCACAAACCCTATAATTTTACCTTAAAATATTTAGAAGTTTATGACTGAAATCACTCGTACTTTATGCTATTTGCTACCTGCAATGCTCCCTCGTTGGCGAAAAAATTTGGGTAGGATCGGGCTCTTAGGTCACGACTATTTTTTGCCAATACCATATAATATTACGTTAAAATATTTTGAAGTTTATGACTGAAATCACTCGTACTTTATGCTATTTGCTACCTGCAATGCCCCCTACATGGCGAAAAAATTTGGGAAGGATCGGGCTAGTGGTTCGCCCGTATCCGTCGCACAAACCCTATAAATTTACTTTAAAATATTTCGAAATTTATGACTGGAATCACTCGTACTTTATGCTATTTGCTACCTGTAATGCCCCCTACATGGCGAAAAAATTTGGGAAATATCGGGCTCGTGGATCACCCGCATTTGCCGCACAAACCCTATGATATTACCTTATAATATTTAGAAGTTTATGACTGAAATCACTCGTACTTT
>NW_011948541.1:2777-3612 GCF_000503995.2 Ceratosolen solmsi marchali
CGCGCTCTGAGGTCACGAGTATTTTTAGCCAAAACCATATGATATTACCATAAAAGATGCAGAAGTCTATGACTGAAATTACTCGCACTTAGGGCTATTTGTAGCCTGTAATTTCCCCTATATGGCGAAAAAATTTGGGAAGGATCGGGCTCGTGGATCGCCCGTATTTGTCGCACAAACCCTTTACTTTTACCTTAAAATATTTAGAAGTTTCTGACTGAAATCACTCGTACTTTATGCTATTTGCTACCTGCAATGCCCCCTACATGGCGAAAAAATTTGGGAAGGATCGGGCTCGTGGATCGCCCGTATTTGTCGCACAAACCCTTTACTTTTACCTTAAAATATTTAGAAGTTTCTGACTGAAATCACTCGTACTTTATGCTATTTGCTACCTGCAATGCCCCCTACATGGCGAAAAAATTTGGGAAGGATCGGGCTCGTGGATCGCCCGTATTTGTCGCACAAACCCTTTACTTTTACCTTAAAATATTTAGAAGTTTCTGACTGAAATCACTCGTACTTTATGCTATTTGCTACCTGCAATGCCCCCTACATGGCGAAAAAATTTGGGAAGGATCGGGCTCGTGGATCGCCCGTATTTGTCGCACAAACCCTATGATATTATCTTAAAACATGCAGAAGTCTATGACTGAACTTACTCGCACTTAAGACTATTTGTAGCCTGTACATACCCCTACATGGCGAAAAAATTTTGGAAGGATCGGGCTCGTGGATCACCCGTATTTGTCGCACAAACCCTATGATATTACCATAAAACATGCAGTAGTCTATGACTGAACTTACTCGCACTTAAGGCTATTTGTAGCCTGTA
>NW_011948529.1:0-2768 GCF_000503995.2 Ceratosolen solmsi marchali
TATTTGGACGCCAGTATTGGTTGCCCAAATCCTATGCTATTACCTTAAATTATTCGCAAGTTTATAAATAAGATCAGTCGTACCTTAGGATATTCGTAGCCACTGATATCCTCTACTTGTACCAAGAATTTGGGAGGAATCGGTCGATTAGGTCGCCAGTATTTGTTGCCCAAACTCTATGCTATTACCTTAAATTATTCGCAAGTTTATAAATAAGATCAGTAGTACCTTAGGATATTCGTAGCCACTGATGTCCTCTACTTGTACCAAGAATTTGGGAGGAATCGGTCGATTAGGTCGCCAGTATTTGTTGCCCAAACTCTATGCTATTACCTTAAATTATTCGAAAGTTTATGTCTGAAATCAATCGTACTTTAGGATATTTATAGCCACTGATGTCCTCCACATGCAAAAAAATTTGGGAAGACTCGGTCGATTAGGTCGCCTGTATTTGTTGCCCAAATCCTATGATTTTACCTTAAATTATGCGGAAGTTAATGACTGAAATCAGTCGTACTTTAGGATATTTGTAGCCACTGATGTCCTCTACTTGTACCAAGAATTTGGAAATGATCGTGCTATAAGGACGCCAGTATTTGTTGCCCAAATCCTATGCTAATAACTTAAATTATTCGGAAGTTTATGTCTGAAATCAATCGTACTTTAGGATATTTATAGCCACTGATGGCCTCCACATGCAAAAAAATTTGGGAAGACTCGGTCGATTAGGTCGCCTGTATTTGTTGCCCAAATCCTATGTTATTACCTTAAATCATTCGGAAGTTTACGACTGAAATCACTCGTGCCTCAGGATATTCGTAGCCACTGATGTCCTCTACTTGTACCAAGAATTTGGAAATGATCGTGCTATAAGGACGCCAGTATTTGTTGCCCAAATCCTATGGTATTACCTTAAATTATTCGGAAGTGTATGTCTGAAATCAATCGTACTTTAAGGCATTTGTAGCCACTGTTGTCCTCTACATGTACAAAGAATTTGGGAAGGATCGGACTATTTGGACGCCAGTATTTGTGGCCCAAATCCTATGTGATTACCTTAAATTATTCGGAAGTGTATGTCTGAAATCAATCGTACTTTAAGGCATTTGTAGCCACTGTTGTCCTCTACATGTACAAAGAATTTGGGAAGGATCGGACTATTTGGACGCCAGTATTTGTGGCCCAAATCCTATGTGATTACCTTAAATTATTCGGAAGTGTATGTCTGAAATCAATCGTACTTTAAGGCATTTGTAGCCACTGTTGTCCTCTACATGTACAAAGAATTTGGGAAGGATCGGACTATTTGGACGCCAGTATTTGTGGCCCAAATCCTATGTGATTACCTTAAATTATTCGGAAGTGTATGTCTGAAATCAATCGTACTTTAAGGCATTTGTAGCCACTGTTGTCCTCTACATGTACAAAGAATTTGGGAAGGATCGGACTATTTGGACGCCAGTATTTGTGGCCCAAATCCTATGTGATTACCTTAAATTATTCGGAAGTGTATGTCTGAAATCAATCGTACTTTAAGGCATTTGTAGCCACTGTTGTCCTCTACATGTACAAAGAATTTGGGAAGGATCGGACTATTTGGACGCCAGTATTTGTGGCCCAAATCCTATGTGATTACCTTAAATTATTCGGAAGTGTATGTCTGAAATCAATCGTACTTTAAGGCATTTGTAGCCACTGTTGTCCTCTACATGTACAAAGAATTTGGGAAGGATCGGACTATTTGGACGCCAGTATTTGTGGCCCAAATCCTATGTGATTACCTTAAATTATTCGGAAGTGTATGTCTGAAATCAATCGTACTTTAAGGCATTTGTAGCCACTGTTGTCCTCTACATGTACAAAGAATTTGGGAAGGATCGGACTATTTGGACGCCAGTATTTGTGGCCCAAATCCTATGTGATTACCTTAAATTATTCGGAAGTGTATGTCTGAAATCAATCGTACTTTAAGGCATTTGTAGCCACTGTTGTCCTCTACATGTACAAAGAATTTGGGAAGGATCGGACTATTTGGACGCCAGTATTTGTGGCCCAAATCCTATGTGATTACCTTAAATTATTCGGAAGTGTATGTCTGAAATCAATCGTACTTTAAGGCATTTGTAGCCACTGTTGTCCTCTACATGTACAAAGAATTTGGGAAGGATCGGACTATTTGGACGCCAGTATTTGTGGCCCAAATCCTATGTGATTACCTTAAATTATTCGGAAGTGTATGTCTGAAATCAATCGTACTTTAAGGCATTTGTAGCCACTGTTGTCCTCTACATGTACAAAGAATTTGGGAAGGATCGGACTATTTGGACGCCAGTATTTGTGGCCCAAATCCTATGTGATTACCTTAAATTATTCGGAAGTGTATGTCTGAAATCAATCGTACTTTAAGGCATTTGTAGCCACTGTTGTCCTCTACATGTACAAAGAATTTGGGAAGGATCGGACCATTTGGACGCCAGTATTTGTTGAGCAAACCCTATGCTATTTCCTTAAATTATTCGGAAGTGTATGTCTGAAATCAATCGTACTTTAAGGCATTTGTAGCCACTGTTGTCCTCTACATGTACAAAGAATTTGGGAAGGATCGGACTATTTGGACGCCAGTATTTGTTGCCCAAACCCTATGCTTTTTCCTTAAATTATTCGGAAGTTTATGACTGAAATCACTCGTACTTTAGGATATATATAGCCACTAATGTCCTATACATGTACGAAAAATTTGGGAAGGATCGGACTATTAGGATGCCAGT
>NW_011948529.1:3573-4172 GCF_000503995.2 Ceratosolen solmsi marchali
TTAGGATATTTGTAGCCACTGATGTCTTCCACATGCACATAAAATTTGGGAGGAATCGGGCAATTAGGATGCCAGTATTTGTGGTCCAAATCCTATGTTTTTACCTTAAATTATTCCGAAGTTTGTGACTGAAATCAGTCGTACTTTAGGATATTTGTAGCCACTGATGTCCTCTACATGTACAAAGAATTTGGGAAGGCTCGGACTACTTGGACGCCAGTATTTGTGGCACAAATTCTATGATTTTACCTTAAATTATTCGGAAATTAATGACTGAAATCAGTCGTACTTTAGGATATTTGTAGCCACTGATGTCCTCTACATGTACAAAGAATTTGGGAAGGCTCGGACTACTTGGACGCCAGTATTTGTGGCACAAATTCTATGATTTTACCTTAAATTATTCGGAAATTAATGACTGAAATCAGTCGTACTTTAGGATATTTGTAGCCACTGATGTCCTCTACATGTACAAAGAATTTGGGAAGGCTCGGACTACTTGGACGCCAGTATTTGTGGCACAAATTCTATGATTTTACCTTAAATTATTCGGAAATTAATGACTGAAATCAGTCGTACTTTAGGATATTTGTAGCCAC
>NW_011949788.1:0-516 GCF_000503995.2 Ceratosolen solmsi marchali
TTCAGAAGCTTATGATTAAAATCACTTGTACTTTAGGATATTTATAGCCACTTACGTCCTTTACATGGACAAGGAATTTGGGAAGGATCGTGCTATTAGGAAGCCAGTATTCGTTGCCCATATCCTATGCTATTACCTTAAATTATTCAGAAGCTTATGATTTAAATCACTTGTACTTTAGGATATTTGTAGCCACTAATGTCCTCTACATTGACAAAGAATTTTGGAAGGATCGTGCTATTAGGACGCCAGTATTTGTTGCACAAATCCTCTGCTATTACCTTAAATTATTCGGAAGTTTATGACTGAAATCGTTCGTACTTTAGGATATTTGTAGCCACTGATGTCCTCTACATGTACAAATAATTTGGGAAGGATCGGACTATGAGGTCGCCAGTATTTGTAGCCTAAGTCTTATGCCATGACCTTAAATTATTCGGAAGTTTATGACTCAAATCACTGATTAGATCGCCAGTATTTGTTGCCCAAATCCAAAACTATTACCTTAAATTATTC